>NW_010108109.1:793-17091 GCF_000699245.1 Pterocles gutturalis | reverse complement strand
CCCGGTGGTGACCGCGGCGCCAGCCACTCCTGACGGGAATGTTGCAGTGTGGGTTTTCAGCTGGGGAGTTGCTTATGCAGGCTGGATTTGGATTTGAGCACATGCGTCCGTATTGCTGCAGTGCCAGTGGGCAGAAGGTTTACATTGTTCCTGTAAAAGAAATAGTTGGGTAGGAGGAAAAGACATTTTCTCAGTGGCAGACAAATTAGGCTGCATCAAGTGGTGGTTCTGGTGTGCAGCCAGTCCTAGCCAGGCAGAAATTATCAACTCCCTGACCTGTTAGTGTCAGGGGGGGTAAAAATGAACTGCAGCCACTCGTAGGCTGCAAAACAGCCCTGCGGAAGGTTGTGACTGTTGGTTATTGGGTTTGCTGGTGTCCTACTATCTCCCTTCTGTCCCCTGCTCCTAGCCAGTGCCTTTCATATAGTTCTGTTTCTCCAGAGGAAAGACTCATCGTATCTGTAAAGCTTTAAATATAGAATATTTCCAGAGCAATCTGACACAGTGCTGGAGTGAGGTGAGAAAGGTCGCTTTCTTTTTCTCTTGGCCCTTTCTTTTATCTCTGAGACCTGTAGTCATAACCAAAGCAGCTGCAAACTGCAAGAACATGGAAGAATACACTTTAGGGTTTCTCATGGGACCTCTAGCTTTATTGCCTCTGTGCTGGTGAGGATCAGGACCTTTGTGGTATGCCAGTAAATGAAAGGGGCGTGCTTGTAGCATGGGTAAGTGGGTGGAACATATGTGACTGTTGGGAATGCTCTGAGCCAGCCAAAATCCTTCCCCTTTACTCCAAGTACCTTCCAACTATTCCAGCCCTGCACAAACATCTTCTCCCTGTCGTCCTTCCTCTCTCTTGTTCCAGCATCCCAAACTAAGGCCTTTGAGCTCTGCCCCTCCATCTAATCTGTGCTTCCCTGTCTAATGACATGCGCTAATCTGTGCTAACAGATGTCTGAGCAAAAATTAGCTGTGGTGTCCAAATCAATTAGACTGGAGAGGCTATGCAGAAACAATTGCTCAATAGGTTGTGTGGGTTGCTTTTTTTTCCCCTTTCCCTTTCCTTTCTTTACAAGAGGTGAAATTTTGCAGCCAAGCCTTTGCCTGCCTCCCTGCCTTGCAAACTCCAGTTCCAAGCAGTCTACCTCTGCGCTTAATGGGTTCTGATCTGGTCTCCAGATGGAGCTGGCTCCACCAGCTGCAGGCAAACAGCAGCTGCTCTCCAAAAGGAGAGGTACACACTGCTCCAGAACCTCGCAGCATGGGTACAGCCAGCACGTCAGAGGCAGCTAAACGATCCTGGCGTTTTTCATGTGTTTGCCTGCTTCCTGAGCAAATTAGTTTTACAGGATCAACCACTTGTGGAGCAGCATCTTGCGGAGAATTCAAAACAGGCTATGGCATGCGTAAACGTGTTGGCTCAGAAGTGCTTGAAACCACGTCCGGGGCTCGCCTCGTGTAGGAAAGGTGCTTGGAGAGATTGGGAAGCAGAGGACATGAATCCTGAAATGTAGTTCCCACACTTCTTGGGCAATAGAAAATCTGCTGCTGAGAGGCATGCTTCTTTCTAGCGTTATTGTTGTGTCCTGTGATAGAAGTCTTTCTTTTCAAGGACCTCACAGTAAAGTTCATGATAGATTGTTATGGATGCCCCAGAGAAGTTTTACCTTTTTAGTTAAACAGGTTTCTCATGTTGCTTTTCAAAGACATTCAGAGTCACAGGCCCAAAATCAGCGATGTTGTTTGCAAGTGAAATACTGAGGTGCTCACAGAGATTAGTTTAGGGATATGTAGGAATGACTTTCTCAGCATTCACTGTCCCATCTGGACCATCTTCCTAGTAGCTATTGAGGAATTGTTGTGGGTTCTGGCCACTTTTGAAGACCAGATCTTGCCATAATGCATGGAGTTGGCCAGGAAGGTCTAACTGCCATAAAAGTTAAATCTTCTGGGCATAAATTTGTAATTCCACAGGATGAAAAAAAAGGGAATACTACTTGTATTTATTTGAAGGCAGTTCAGTAGCAGTGTGTATATTGTTGCACTGCTCCAAAGACTATGGGATATTCCAGCTGCTGCTGTGTGCTCCTGAAGACTAAACTGCATTTATGAGGACAGCCAGCAGTCTTTCCGGGCTGAACTTACCTCATGCAGGAATTGGAAATGCATGATTTGCAGTCACCTATAGAAATGAACAGTGGACTCCAGCTATTCCCTTTGGGAGATTTGTCTAAAAGTACATACCATTAAGAATAATTATATACTTAACAACTACTTTACAGAAGTCCTTCTGAACTTGTTTCTAGTTTCAGCCACCTTTCCTTTAGCTGCACCTGCTTTTTGGGAACAAATAGTCCTTAAGGGTCTACAGCAAAAGTTTTGGCACAGGTAATTCTTCATCTCAGCTGCTGATACCCCTTGAGTGCATTTCTGTTCGCTCCTACCTCTATTTTTTCAATACATTTCTTGTAAGATGGTGCTGTGTGAGGTTGCCAATCAGTGAACCACAGAAGCATTTACTTTAAGTGAGCAAGTACATCAACAAAAGGAACTGCCTTCAAATAATTTGTGTGCTTTGCTGAACTGTGGCCTGGGTGCATTTTTGAAGCCCCTTTTTCATTTCTCTGCAAGCTTGCGTTTGATTTCCTACCTACTGTCACCTTTAACTCCATTTTGCTATCACAGTTTGCTGGCTTCTCCTTCTGTCGTCCCCCCCCACACCTCCCCAGTTAAGTGTCTGTGTTTCAAATTATGTTTCTCTAGTCATTCTAGCCTACTTTTTCCAAACTCATCTTGCTTTTCCTTTCCTATCCTGATTCATTTCTCACCAAGCCTGTTTTGCTCTCGATCTTTTGAGGAGTCTGTCCTGCAGCACTTCATCTTTCCTGTTCAACAGACCACCTCCCTCTGCTCCCCCTCCTGCCTGGCTCACCCCCAGCCCCATGCTGTGCCCACCTCTTGCCCCCTTCTGTCTGTGCAGTGATGGGCTTTGAACACACACTAGCATTGCGCTTGGTTCTGTCAGCTAGGCTTCCCAGCCACATTTATCAAAATTATCCCACAGTTCCTTGCAGAGTCGAATATTAATATGGTTCCTTTAAAACCAGGAGTATTGCTAATGCTTTTTTTCCTATGCTCTGAATGGGAGGAAACAAGAATTACCCAAACAAGCATGCACACAGAAAGTGGGGAATAGTTAATAAGGCAAGTGAAATTGTTGGCAGAGGGGATACAGAACAGAAGCAGCAGGACAATGTGTGCTAAGAGCCCCAGTTGTTTCCCCCAGACCTAATGGCAAGGATGGTGGAGTGCCCCTCCAATGTCAAGGCTGCGTATTTCTTCCTATCTGATGCAGCTCTGCTTCAAAGCAGGGGAAAGCCTGCTGGTCCCTTTGCTATAAAGGCTGAGGGGAGAAAGTTGGAGGTGAACTCAAGATGGCGATGAGAAGGGAAGCTGGAAGGTTAGTTAGACAGGGTGCAAGAGCAGAAAGATGCCCCCATGCCGTTCACCCCTTTGTCAGAAGGTCTCTCTTTATTCAGAGCTACTACAAACTTCTGCTATTCCTCACTCAGAAGTCCAGCCACGAAGGTGGTGAAATCCTCTTCCTTTTCTTGTTGCAGGTTCCTCTGTGTCAAATGCTGCGTCCTACTGTTCATCGCCCTAGCCCAGCAGCTAGAACAGGCTCTTTCCAAACACCCCAGCTCAGTTCCCTTGCCCAAGTCAAATCTGAACCTGCAATGGGTTTGTAATAGAGAAAGTACCCAGGATCACATGCTGTGCTGGAAAAGACTTAACACACTCTCAGGAGTTCCTGTGGGTATGTACCACGCTGCCATCAGACTGAGAGCTACTGCATTGTCTTGCCACCTGCAGCCGGGAGTGGATAGCAGGCAGCCATCAGCACCCTGTGGGGAGAGAGGAAAAAGCTACACCTCCATGGTAGTATTGAGAATTGCCCACGCCAGTGAGAGTTCATCCAGCACTGCTTTCTGTCTCAACATTCCATGTCACAGACGAGGCTGCTCTTCATTTACTGTGAGAGTTTGGTTTCACTCGACTCACCTCACTCAAGCCTCCACTATGGTTGGCCAAACTCAGCTACAGCAGCCCCAGCCGCTTGAAGAAGCATCATCATCTTCTGTGGTTTCTAGGAGGCAGCTGCTTCTCACATGTCCTCCCAACTCAGGAGGACACATGTCCTTGTGTTTTATTGATGCCCTCCAGTTTCAGAACATCTCAGCCCTTTGGTGCCCTTGTCTTCTCCAAGGAAGCTGGTGTCAGACACCCTGGATTTTTTCTCTTATTTTCCCTTGTCCAGGGATTAACAACACTTAACCAGTTCATAAAGCAATCCCCTACTGTTCCTTTGGTTCATCTCCAAATGCAGCACCCGAGCATTTATTTAGTATTGCAATATGCAGCAGTCAAGGAACTTAACTCTGTTCATGCTGCTGTGGATAAGAGCAGAGTTTGACCCCTTGCGGTGCTGGAGAGAGGTCCTGTGATGCTCTGCGAATCCTTCATGCTGAGCTCTTCCCTCCCTTTCTCCCTCCTGTATTGACCTTTGCTGCTCAGCCAGCTGTCATGCCTAAAACAGACCAAAGTGCTTTGTGGTTCTCACATGGAGATCTCCAGAGAGAGGCAACTTATGGCAGCTGCTTTACCCAGATTTTTCCTCATTCTGTTCTGCATAGCCTGGGGAGCCATCCCTGGCTTGGGGAAGTGGCGGATCAGAAAGAACATCTCAAGTACATAAAAGCACAATGATCAGTGCCTCTGTGCAGTTAAAAAGGCTGATCCAGCCTTCCGATGCCATGCTTTATAGTCGCTCTAGCAGTAATGAAGTCATAGAAAAGCTGGTGTCATTGGCATCAATACAGGCCAGCTCAGTCCTGGAAAAAAGTGTTCATTCCTAGGGAAGGGTAGTCTCGCTTCTGCTATCTCCAGCCTTTGACATATTCAGTGATAGGAGAGGGAACAGGGACTTGGGGAATGCCAAGGAAGCCTAGAGAAAAGTGTGTGCATTTAATTAAAGATTGTGAGACAGCCAGGGCTTATGAGGGGTTGTCCCAGTTCCACGAAACCAGGAATGTCAGACCACTGTGTGCTAGCGGGTGGTCCTAGGAATGAATGAAAGGGTTGGAATGAGTAGTCCAGAAAAGGATGGTATTTATTTCTGAGGGGAACAAGAGGAAGAGAAGGGAGGCATAAAGATTAGACTTCACAAGGGGAAACAGCAGAAGTGGTCATTTATTAGATACAAAGGTTTCTGAGGATGTGTATGTAGAGGAGGAGTGGGATGAAAAGAAACAAAGAGCCTTGTGACTTCTGGAGCTTTATGGAGCAAAAACAGGTCCTGGGCAGAGTTAATGTAAATTTGCAGTTTTATAGCTGTTAATGTGATTTCTGGGGAAAAAAGAGAAGGGTGTTAGCAGCAGTGACAATATAGTAAATAATTTAAATGGGAGCAATTGTTCTCCCCAGTCTTCCTGCCCATCAGTTGGTTTGACTGCCAGTGTTTGTAAAGGGAAGGACATGATGATTTTGGTCCTTCTTGTTTCAAGCTTTCCCAACACGAAACCCCTTGTGTCTCCTTCCAAACCACCTTCCTGTAGATCTCCATCAACCCCGTGGTTATGTCAGATTTATACCTCTACAGCTAAGACTTAGTGGCCTCCTGTGCCCCTGCTTCCTCTTCCCTGTTGAGATGAGTGTTTTAGGTACATAAAGTTATGGCTTTTAGACTCCTTTTCATATAATACTGTTTCCAGCCAGTTTTACTCTGGGAGTCTGCTAGGATTCCAGAGGGTGTTTTGACCAAGTAGAACTTGGGGTGGGGATGACGACGACACAAACAAAACAAAACACAAGACCTTTCCTGCACAGTCATTTCACAAGAGGACAAAATTTAATTGCAAAGTGAATTGGGGAGATCAGAGCAACAGTGGCTGCAGGCAATGAGGGGGAAGTTCAGTGCTAATAAATGAAATGTCCCTGATCCAAGGAGAGAAAATAATCAGCACAGCTACAGGACAAACTTGGGACATGACACCAGGCAGCAGCACCTGTCAAATCAATAACACCCCTTTAATTTTTTCCAGCTATCCTATTAAGCCCTTTTCCTGTAGCTGGGTGCTATGAGCTGTGCCGACTAGGATAAGGAAGGGAGCTGGGACAAAAGAAGAGGAGGTTCACAGCATGCAGAGCATTTTGAGAATCTGCTTATTGACTTGCTGTGTGCCAGGACGAGACACTATAGGCATTCAGCCAGCCTTGGAGCTGATGCTGGCTGATAGGACCCAAGTATCTCAGAACCCTCTGTCAGCAAACTCTGCAGTCCTGCTGCCTTGAGGGCACCGTGCTCCATGGCTATTTCTGCTGTAGTTTTGCTGTCAGAGATCTTTGGTGGTTGAACTGCCCCTTGGGAAGCCAGGTAGTGCTCCTTGCTCTTCTCTAGGTCATTTGTGGACAAGGAAGCTGGGCTTCTAGAATGATGCCATCCTTTCCATTTTCTTCCTCCCTGTTCCCCTTGGCTGATGGAAGCTGAAGTCCTTAGTCTGGAGGGACACCCATGCTCCTGTTGCCTCTGGAGTCCAGGACAGTGCTTCCAGCCCTCTGCATGCCCATACACAGTCGATCCGACATGCTTCTGGACCAGTTGTAATATTTGTGTTGGGCACTGCCCTCTAGAATAGGATCTCCAAAGGCTCTGCTCCTGGTCCAGGGAGAAATGAGAGCATTCTCTGAGATACTGATGACTGAGACAGCCTTCTCCTGCAGCCTGTGCCTTCCCAGGTGGACCAAAACCATGCACATAGCAGTACATGCTTTTCCTTCCTCTCTCCCCAAACCTCGCTCTCCCTTTTGTTATCCAGCATGATAAGACTCAGAACTCTGGCTTCAGATACCTGAGAAGGAGAAAGAAAGGACTGCAAGATTTTTTCAAGCTGCACATAATGTAGCAGTAGCCTTGAGCACACCTGGTTCGTGAGTGGGGGGCATGGGGGCAGTGGGGAGAGGACAGGGGAGAAACAGACAGATGGATGCTGGGCGCTGCAAGCATAATTTCTGGCTTGCCTTTAGGTGAAAAGAGTGCTGCTGCCATTCCCACTGGGGCCAATTTGCTGCTGCTGCTCTTATCTCCAGTGTTCATCAGGTTGCAGCTACAAACCTCCTTGGTCCAGGAAGTCATCTGAACCCTCTCTCACCTCCTCCCACCTCCCAGCTAGTGATGGAAAAGGGGACAATACACGTTCGCCTGTCAGGACAAGGAGAGCTGTTCTGATGAATTGGAAATCTAGCTTGTGAAGGAGGAGAAGGAAACCTTAGGGATCAAAACTAGCAATCTACCTGTTGCATCTGGGTGCCCTATGGAGTGCTTATGTATCTGAAGTCTGGCCTTTCGGGTTAGGTTCTGGATTTGTTATTGGATATTCTGTGTGCCCACATGTGTTAAAGCACTTAGTTCACAGCATCACACTTTTAATGTGCAAAAAGTACTTCTTCGCAGACCCTGTGACCCTGGGATCTAACCCCAAAATTTAAAATATGAAGCCTCCTGACAAAAGCACGCATGTCCTTTGTGGTTTTCAGCAAGACCAAATTCTCTGGGCCCCATTGCTTCTCCCTTCTGAACCTCATCGCCTTTAAAAAAGGAACTGTACTAACCTACCTCAAATAATGTTATTTTAAGCATCTTGTTTATCATTTTCTGAGGGAAAAAAAATACTTCGCAGGCTGAGTTGCCTTGTTTTATTGAAGCCCAGTTGCAATTTTTTTTAGTAAGGGTTTAATATTTAATTTCGCTATTTTGCAGTGAACACCATGCAGAATTAAAACCGCACTTTTGCAAGTGAACTAATACTTAAGATTTCTTATTTAGCTCTTAGCTAAATAAAAAATAGACTTCTTTATTAACTTTATATTTGGCATTTGTATGGTACAGACTAATGAACATAATTTCTTTTTGCTTATTCCAACTAAAACTAGTGTGCTGTCTACAAGCTGTAATAAATCTTTATAAAGTAAGGTTGAGAACAAAGGCTGATAGTCTCTACCCTGCAGAGTCTACAGTTAAAATGGACCAGATAAAAAAGGAGTGGTACAAAAAAAGCATTGCTACTCCCAGTGAGCTGAGGCAAATGGAAACTTGCCCAAAATAGGGACAAATGAGTGGCAGGGCCTGGCTCTGAACTGCTGTAATCAGTAGAATATTCTCATTTTGATAACTTCCTTATCTTCTCTGTCCCTTGACACCTCTGTCCATTCAGAACTTTTTAGCATACATAAGCATACATTTTTTAGCATACATACATTTTCTGCTTCTTTTTGCTCAGTTAAGTTTTAAATACCTTAAATTAAGGAGTTGAGTAGGCACAAATGGACCACAGGTGATGGGGAGAAGAGACAGACAAAATTAATTACTTCTTTTTGTTCTTGATAAGTTATTCTCTTTGGATTGCTTATTCTGTTTTGTCTTCCCTTACAAAATTTTTGAAAGTACAAGGACTAAATATAAGGGAACACAGCTGCCACAGGGAATAAGGCAGTCTTTCAGGTATCATAGTCCTGTAATGGAAAAGCAAAGTTGCAAGGATTCACAACCATGAAACGGTTAACACTTCCAATTGCAGTCCTGTTGCCTTATGCATTTAGAGTAAGGAGGGCCAATTCTGGCCGAGATTTCAGGAGCACAGGGGAGACCCTTAATCACCGAGTTACCTGGCGAGTTAAATATCAAGCTGTTCTCTGGCTAGCAGCAAGCGGTATAGATCAGTCTCAGAGAAAGGCTTAGCCACATTGTGGAATACTGTGGAATGAGCATTGATCTAGTCTAGTCTTCGTTTTGAAGTGAGATGTTGTACAGGAGCTGTTGTACTGTCCTTTTAGGTTTATGTTTAGGCTTAGCAAGCCAAGGAATGCCACTCGTGCTTTTTCTACATCTTTTGGGTGCTACAGCAGATCTGAATGACTTGTTCCATTGAATATGTGATCTTAGCGACAGTAAGGAGGACCTTTCTGCCACCACATGCTTCCTTCATAATTGGTCTTAAATGTTACTCTTCTGCCATGTAATTTATCTAGGTCATAAGGAGTTTGCTGACACCCATTACTTCTTCAGCATTACTGTGGAGCATACTGAATGCATGAATTCCGGTATTCTCCTTCCCTCCTCTTCAGTGTGGTTTATTGGGCCTCAAATGTGGGAAGCATTATACTTGAAGCATTATTTAAATCGATTTAGGTCGACTTTAACCCTTCTATGATGATAGGTATGGGCTGATGTGCTATCCTCAGTACAGATGTATTCCAGATTGGGCCTTAGATGACATTTCCATCTAGTTAATAGCGGGTCAGGCTGCTTTACCGTTTACTCATCTTGAGTTTAGAAAACCCACAGTTTTGCATTCAGTGCTGTGAGAAATCTGATCCAAAGTTGCACACCCATTCTGTCTGAAAAGATGTGCAGGTCTCTTCACCTGCCATGATGTTGCCTAACCACGAGCTGACTTTTTTTCTCCGGTAGAGTTAATTAACTTGTTCCATTATTTCTGCCCCTATGCCTAATCCCTGCATATCCCTTTATGTTTATCTGCCCTGATGGATTTTTGCAGCTCCTCCCAGTTGAGCATCATCTGCCACTTTCATGAGTAAGCTACTTCTTCGGGCTCATTAATGAAGATGTTAAATGAAAGCAGACCTCACACGGATTCATACAGCACCTCACTTACACCTGCTTACAACTTTGCTCTTAACATGCCCCTTGTCATTATCCCTTGTTTATGGTTCTTCAGGCAATTTCCAATCTGTGACACGGCTCCTAACCCAAGACAGATTGAATTAAATTTGCTAACAGGAGTTCATGAAACACCATATTAAATGTTGCATCCTCTGAATTCCCTTCAACCATGAATTTTAAAAACTGTCTAAAAATAGCATCGTAGGTCATGCATAGAACATACTGGACCCTCACAAGTTACAGAGTTGGAGTTTGAGAATATATGATAAGCATTGTTAGCATGATGAATCTGGAAGACTTCCCTGTGTCAGGTCTCATTGTCTTCAGAACTGACGTTGCTTGTGTCATAATGTCAGGCCTGAGCTACCTGCTTTGTAAGTTTCATCTGGTTTATAAGCCACAATGGTTTTCCCCTTTGAATTAATAAATTGGTCGCTGGTATAAGCAGTAAGTTAAATATGCTTATCACTTACCCTTTCTCCAAAAGTGGATTCCAAACTTAGTGCTACAGTGCAGGGTGAGAATTGTACCAGTGAGGCTCCCATTCTGATCTCCTTCAGATGGGGAAGTGGTCAGGAATATATTACCGTGAATGATGATTCAAAATAAAATTGTGAAAGTAGTGATCAGAAAATGTGAGATAGCTTCCTATTGGAAGATCGGTTCTGTTGGCGTCAAAGCGTTTTGCAGGAGCATGGTGATGCAACAAATTTTTTTGACAGACAAGTGTCACAACAAATCATTTTAACTTTCTAGTTTCATTTCACTAATGTCAAAATGTTTCACTGCAATGAGGTAAAAAGGTTTCATTTTGACTGTACCGTTACATTTAATTTTGTTTCTAATGTCAAAATGTTTCACTGCAATGAGGCAAAAAGGTTTCATTTTGACTGTACCATTACATTTAATTTTGTTCAGATTGGCACGTTAATTTCGATACCATATATTTATACCTAATGTTGCAAATTGTTACAAAGCCCCCCCCCCCCCCCCCTTTCCATATTTTTGAAGTACAGACTTCAAACATCTGCAGAGTTAAGTTTTAATCAGCAATAGTGACATTCTCTCACTGGGGCAAGTGTCCTACCCCACAGTGGCAAGAGGCAGCCTTCAAATATTTCTACCAGTGCTGCTTTCCTCTGTGCTCCTTGTACTTTTGGAGTTCTGCGTACCTTGTCACATATAATTAACAGCTGTTGAGTGAATTGATCAGTTAATTTCTGTCTCGTACTCAGATGCATTTAATCCGTTAGCTGATGATTTGCAGAGATTTTTCTCCTGGACATTTCCTCACCTGTGTTTTATCAATAGTTAAATTGATTGGGTCACCACTACTCACTGCTTGTCCAAACCCTGTTTCTTTGTTAGCCTCCTTCCTGACCATGTGGTGTTTTAACAAGCAGTTGGCACCTCAGTCATTTAAGTGTCATCATGAATGTCACCTCTTTTCATTTATTTAATAATCGGCATACCTACTATTGAACAGTCTTTCCAAATAAAAGTTGTTCTTAATTTCTGTAGCCTCTAGTGTGATCCCATCACTGCTTTACAATACTTTTATCTGTTCCTTGGCTAGACACAGATAAAGGCAAGCCACCTTTGAGGTGTCAGCAGTTCCAGGGGAGCAAGTTGGTCATGGTTGGTTGTAAATGGCTTTTTGAGGAACGGAATTTTTCTGGCTAATACTGTTTTCTCTGCAAGGTATCATATCTACAAATTAAGTTTTCTAAAAATACGTCTAGAATACAGGACTGGTCTTTGCAAAAGCACAACCCTGGTCAAACTGCAGGGAGGCGAGCACACACACATACACACACACACACTGAGGAGGGGCAGGAGAGGGAGGAAAAAGGAGAGTAAAGGGGGGTGGAACAAGTGGCTCAGAGCCACACAATGCTCATGGCAGAGTAAGAAGCCAGCCTTCCTCACCCCCAACCCAGTGTCCCACCAATGGACCTCACAGCCACCTACCTCAGCAGTGGTCTCCTCTGTTCTCTTGGGCAGGTCGCATCACCTCTAAGGTGCTTCTTATTCTTTTCATATGACACTGGGATCATGACACCAGCTCTTCTCATAAATTTTTAATGTGTGACAGAGGATCCCACATTCCCTGAGAAAGAGACTCTCTGAGCACAGTCCTGAGGTCAATGCTTCCTCAGCCTGGTGAGCTTGAGTGGAAATCATTAACAAGTGTACCTTCCATATACATGTGCCTCCTCAGCTGGAAAGAGAGGCTGCCTGAAGTGAGATTTTCCTGCTTACTTCCGAACTTGGCATTACCCAAAGCCTTGCTTAGCTAACAAGTGACACAGCCCTCTTACAGCCACAAGCACTGCCGCCAGGGCCAATGCCCAGGTGTCAGGACACTATTAATAGTGTAGGTGCTGTTGTACGTACTCTGGCATCCTGGTGTTCAGGGCTTTACATGTGTGTCCCAACACCTTTCTTTTGTGGGAGGGAGCTAGTGCTAGGCACTGCAAAGAGTCAGTGGAGCACCTTCAAGAGCAACAATGCCCATTAGGGCGTGCGTGTGGTTAGAAGTGATTTCTTGTTGTGGGGCAGGACATGCTCAGTGACCTTTCAAGGAGACAGGGATGCTTAAGTGTACCACAAGCCCCCTATACATGGCAAAAGACCTCCATGGCTGTGGCTTTCTGTTTCTACTCCTGTTACTAAAGGGCCGATGATCAACTCAATACCCTTGTCAGAAGAAGACTAAGAACTGTGAGACTTTTTCCTTTCTCCACCATACTAAGTGAAAATCCATCAGACCACCACAGGGACATTCGAGCTCCGAAGGTTGCTGGCAGTGAGGCAGTGTATGTGGGCACGCTCTTGCAGGCTTGTGCCTCTTCTGCAGCACTTCTCACCTGTGCCCCTATTGTGTTTTTCAAGAAGATCCTTTCAAGATTAATTACACAAATACTTCTCAGTCACCTATTCTGTTCTGCCTTCCCCATGCCTTTTCCCCGTCTGCCGACCCTCAGTATCTTCTGCAGCTGTCACTACCTGTTTCTTCATCAAATATTCCTTCGTCCTGTCATTTTTCTCTCATATCTGTGTGTACAACTCTGGTATGTATTGGCAAGTACTGATTCCTGGGAATTCCTCACTTTCCAGGTGTTAAACTAGGTAAATGGACCTGCTTGAAGCTCTCTGTGTCCCTCAGCTGAGATAGTGCTACACTGTGCAGCTTAGGATCTCTGGGTGTGACAGAGCACAGGGCAGTTTGCCATCAGTTTTTATGCCTTCTCTTAGCTCATCTCAGTACCATCTTTTTTCTGTGGGCAGCCTTGCTCCTCAACCCAGCCTTCTAGTTTCTCCATTCTCTCTGGCTGCCAACAGCATCCTAGCAGGAACCTAGCTCTGGCTTTCTCCTTCTCCCAACCCCTCTCCACTTCAAACAAACCCAAAAAAACCCCAAACAAACAAACCACTCACCTTTGTGGAGAAACGTGAAGAGCAGAAGGGTTGTCCTGACAGGTATCATCAGGACAGAGAATAAGAAACTGAAATGTCAGGCATCTGATAAAATAGAATAGACTATTTCAGTTGGAAGGGACTTACATCTATCATCTAGTCCAACTGCCTGACCAGTTCAGGGCTGACCAAAAGTTCAAGCATGTTATCAAGGGCATTGTCCAAATGCCTCTTAAACAGTGACAGGCTTGGGGCATTGACCACCTCTCTAGGAAGCTTGTTCCAGTGTTTGACCAACCTCTCAGTAAAGAAATGCTTCCTAATATCCAGTCTAAACCTCGCCTGGCACAGCCTTGAACCATTCCTACACGTCCTGTCCCTGGATCCCAGGGAGAAGAGCTCAGCACCTCCCTCTCCACTTCCCCTCCTCAGGAAGCTGTAAAGAGCAATGAGGCCACCCTTTTCTCTGAACTAGACAAATCCAAAGTCCTTAGCCGCTCCTCAGAGGACATTCCTTCCAGCCCATCACCAGCTTTGTTGCCCTCCTCTGGATGCATTCAAGGACCTTCGCATCCTTCTTAAATTGTGGGGCCCAGAACTGCACACAGTATTCAAGGTTGGACCTCACCAACACTGAATACAGCAGGATAATCGGCTCTTTTGACCAGCTGGTTATGCTGTGTTTGATGCACCCCAGGATGCGACTTGCGGTGTTGTCATGGGGAAGACGTGGTTTTTCCCTGGAGGGAGTGTGATGGATGCTGATGGGTGTCCAGGACTCTTGGAGCTGTGCTGTAGGCTGCTTGCGGGCTCAGCTGAGCACCAGGGTACCTTCTCACTCCTACTTCCTTCAATGAGTCCTCTTCCCTCTTCAGTGGTGACTCCCAGGAAGTCTGTGGACTTCAGGAAAACCAAACCTATTGCCAGGAGAGTTACATTCACTATATGGTGTGTGTACCTTCCCTGGGAAATTGCAAGGTGCCCTCAGAATGAGAAAGGTTGGAAGCCACCAGTTTAGATCATTTAAACTAAGTTACACGAACCCAAAGATCACAACTCCTGGAAGAGAAATGTCTGCTTTACTCGAATGAGGGACATGCCAGTAATTTCCCAGTGGGCCAAACACAGGTTCCACTGTGCAAATGGTGAAGCAGATTAAAGTTGCCCTCAACTTTAATACCGTGCCACAGCCTGAGGGCACTACAGCTGATCTGATTGGGGACCAGTCAGATCAGAATGGAGCTCAGCTCAGTGAGATCCCTGTTCTCATTTGATATCAAATTGAAGGCAGCGAACAGAGCTACACTGCGCAGCTCAGGGGACCCCAGTCAGGATGGCTTTGTCGTAGCTGTTTGTCAGCTTACAAACCACCAGCCAAATGAGAGCTCTCAAAGAGGCCGGGAGTTTCAGGAGCAAATGGAAATATGTGTATATGTGCGTATATGAGTATGTATGTGTCTATACACTTATATACATTCTAAGTATGTATATATTTTATATGTATAAACACACAGAGAGATACCCACATATGATTGTTTTATGCCATGTGTATTGTTTCTCTGCATGGACTTGTCAAATGCTATACATGTGCACACACACTTCTACCCAAACTCTCCAAATACCCTGGACTGTTGTAAGTCTTCAGTGTTTCATTCAAGCTGATAAGAGTAGCTTCTCCACTTGTGTGTCTGAGTCGGAATTTCTCCCTGTTCAGAGGAAATATCTTCGGTACTTCTGCCTGAGGGCGGAATCTGGTTTTTTTTTTTCTGTCCTCCTTCCTTCCCTTCCCTCTGTCCAAGCCTGGGGCATTAGTGGAGCATGCAGCAGCAGAGGCCATGGAAGGAATGAATCTCAGAGCAGGTGGTGTCCTTCTCTTTCTTGGTGCGATGCCTGGCAGTTGGTTGAGGTCAGTTCATTGCAAGGAAGGGTCAGTGGACACGTCTTGTCACATAAAACGTCTTTGGATGGCTACAAATGAGGTCACAGGGGGTCTCAGGTTGCTTTGGAAATCAGTGTCTGCAACTCCTAGGCTCCATGGCTGACAGAAGAGTGTTTTTGACAGGAGCTGGCCATCTTCCGTAAGCACAGGGGTTACTGAAGCTCCTGTGTGGGGAATGGTGATTTGGGGGAAAGAAGAAAGTAAAGATGCATTTCTCAAACAGCTGGGTCAGATGTTGTTCAGTTTTTTGAAGTTTTAGTAGTAGGAGAAGGGAAGGCATATATTTACCCCTTGTCTGGGTGCCTCCGGGCTCTGCATTCCGCTGCCTGGGCAGCAGGTGAGGGCATTGTACCTTTAGTTTTCCCATTCCTCAATCAACATCCAACAGACTTCCCTGGAGTTCTGGTGGATGGCAGGAGCCTGTGAGCTCCTCTTGTAAGAAATGCGCAGGATCCGTTACCAAGTGAGTGACAATCTCCTTAGCTCTGCAGGAAGGCACCTTAGCACAGTGCTTCCCTGGTACAGCCAGCCAAAGCTATTTGCATCTCAGTGCCGCGCTTCCAGCTTCAAAGTCAGAAGAGGGCATGACCTCCCTCCCGGCTTTCCATCACAGCACCCCTCTGTGCCAGAGCGGCGGTTTCCATCTTTCCTTCACGTTGCCTCAACCCTGTGATGCTGTCTGTGCTCATTGCCCTTTGCCTTCTCTCTCACACTGGGAGTATTTGGCTATTTGTTCTCAACATCTTTCCTCACCACCTCAAGGGATGGCCCAAGGGACACAGCACTACGGAAAGGCTTGTGTCTGCTCTGTTCCCCTTGGACCTCAGCAAGCCTCTCCCCTGCATTTCTCCTTCTTGATCCAGGTCTCTGGCTCTGTCAATCTCTTTGCATTCTGCAGCGTGACTGAGTGGACAGCTTGAATCCAAAACAAGCTTTCCTGCCCAGCATGATGGGAAGCACCTCTCCTTCCTTGTTGTCACTACTTCCCTCCCAAGGTAACTAATAAATTGCTCTGAGTCTTTAAATGGGCTGTTATTTCTTCCTTCCATCAGTACTCTCTCACTCTTGACTTACAGTGCAGCTTCAGCTTCAATGAATTTATTGGCATGACAAGGTACACAGGTGATGCCAAAGTTGACGACTTAATTCGTCAGGTGCTCCTGTCTTTCTCTCATTTACAGTCTTCTGTTGTTCCTTTCC
>NW_010108109.1:0-762 GCF_000699245.1 Pterocles gutturalis | reverse complement strand
TTCCCTCTCCTCAGCTCTCCTTTCTTTCCGTCTGTCTTTTTGTCTGTCTGTCTCTCCCTCTCTCCCTCTTTCTCCCTCTAATAGTCTCCCCAGGTGGTAGTTAGCTATCTCACACTCAAGACAGTCTGTCTCTGTTGACAAACGGAGCCATCAATCAAGAGGGCTCACCAGAGAGGGAAAGGAATTGGTCTTTACAGCATGTTGGCTATTTTCTTGCCTTTGCAAAATGCATGGAGGGTGGAGTTGAAGGCAACAGTCTTCAAACTGACTTACAGAAACCACATTTGCTATAAGGCTGTTTTGGGACTCCAGAAGAGCGAGCTGTTGTGTCACAGGGACAGAGAGAAAGAGAAAAGCCCATCAACTCCAAATGAGTATAGGCAGGTAGAAATATAATTTAAGAAGAAATCCAACATCTTGTCAAAATCCCTCCAGAGGATGAAGCCTCTGTTAAACAGAATAGCAAATGATCTCTCCTTCTCACTCCTCCAATCCCATAATCCTTTGTTGGCATGGCAATTGCCAAAGTGTATAAAGAAAGAGACAGATCCCTCAGGTATCTGTCAGCACTAGATACAATCTACTCAGGACAGTGTGTGTGTGGCATTTAATCCTCCATACATCAAGTGTATGCCCAGGATATAGTGTCACACCGTATTTGCACTGCATCCCTTGTGCCTGTTTGTCATGAGTGTCTGCGCCGATCCAGTGGCAGGTTGATCCATAGTGTGATGCCATCTTGGTTATATCTCTGCTTTTCCT
>NW_010108108.1:0-51604 GCF_000699245.1 Pterocles gutturalis | reverse complement strand
GCCTACATTGCCTCTAGTGTTAGCCTTTTTGCTTACATACTTTTAGTAAAGCAATGGGATTTTCTGTGTAAGTAGAGCACTTTGAATATAGTTAGTTTCGAGGCACGTGTTTTTTTTTATATTTAGGCCTATATTTAAATTCTTCATCTGAATGCCAGCTCATACCATGGGTATGTTTTCACATTGCACTCCCACTGAACTCTACAGAAGAGTAAAGATGTTATCTGGGAAAGAAAAAGTGAGCCAGCTGCCCAAATGCTCTCAGCTAAATAGGGAAGCTGATGAGTGTTTTTTGTCATATGCTATTCTGAGAAATACAATTTAGAGTAAATGAGAAGATAAATAGAAGGGACATAACAGTGCTGCCAGGAATGTTGGTCCTGACAAGATGTGTCCCTAAGGTCTGTCATTACTGTAATCATTCTCTATGAAATTTGGTAGCAGTAAACTATGATTTATAATTTTCAAAAGAAATTGCTATCAACTGGGAAACAAAACTATTCAGGTGTTTGCCAGTATGATAACATTACTTTTGTTTTAGTGATAGAAATGTTAAGAACCTTCTGGGAGGATGCACATTTCAAGAATGCCAAGTTGAAAATTATTTATTTTCCCTGATCAGGAACAGTGTGACTGCCTGTAAACTACACCAGATCTCATCAGCATGTTACGGAATGGAAGGAAGGAAAGAAGGAAAGAAGGAAGGGAGGAAGGGAGGAAGGGAAGAAGAAAGAGAGGAAAGAGGGAAGGAAGGAAGGAAGGAAGGAAGGAATGAAGGAAGGAAAGAAGAAAAGAGTGAGGAAGGGAGGAAGGGAAGAAGGAAGAGAGGAAAGAGGGAAGGGAAGAAGGAAGGAAGGGACAGAGGGAGGTAGGGAGGGAGGAAGGAAGGAAGGAAGGAATATGCTGCATGTTTCTCCCGCCATTCTGATGCTGAGAACATGGGCACTTAATGTACAAACTGTACAGGTGCTCTACCAAAGAAAGGCTCAGCAGGTAGACCCTCGTTTCAACAAGTGTGCTGGACAGGTGACACAGAAAATAAATTTTACAGTTGATAATGTCTGTTTCTCCCATTGGAAACTGTTGATCTAAATTTTGGTGTGCTTTAGCACATTCATAATGCTCCTAGGAGGAACAGATTTTAGTTGAAGCATGTTTTTGCTTATACATTGTCCACGGTAACACTAAACAAAAGTCACGGCACAATGTAGGCATTAGCAGTTGTTTCACACCAGGAAGGCCATGCAGTGGCAGGACAGAAGGCAGCCCCTGCTGCATACTGCTCGAGTGTGAGAAACAGTACCAGAAGCCCTAACTCCAGTTTGTCAGTGGCATTATTTCTCCGAGTAGCCTAGATCCAGGTATCATCTCTTTCATATATATACCACCTGCTCCATATTACTTTCCTTATCCAGGAAAAAAGTAAGAATTTCACCTCTTCCCTAAGCTGGCTGAAGCATTAATGACACACTCTCGTGAACTGTGCTTTGAAAGTGCAAAATAGCCTTTTTTTTTTTTTTTTTTTTTTTTTTCATCTGCAGAAGAAGTAGAAGCGATTAGTTTTCATCAGCTCATGACTAACAGAGGAAAACACCATCTGGCTCAGTGATCTCATGGGGTGCCTGTGACCCACAGAGCCACAGTAAGATGACTGTAGCTGTTCCATGAGCCATAGCACACTTTAATTAAGAGTTTGATGATAAGCACATGCTACAGTCTCTGAAATCTTCTGAAGGTTGTCAATGTCTGAGATTCAAAATTCCCCAGGACAGGAAGGTTTCTGGAGACAGGAGCACACAGAGGCCAGACCTACATTTGCGCTGTATAGCTTTGGAATTTGCCCGGTGTTTGACTGTCTGTTGGTAACACATGGATAATGACACATACTCCATTTCTGAAGTGTAAATTAAGAAAAAAAACAAGAAAAATTATAAGGTAGTATCTTGTATTTGTAAGCACTGGGATCTGTGGATGTAAAGAGATGTGTATGTAGGAGTTGCTTGCGGAAGGGAGTGATCCCCTGAATCCCACATTTTAGCATGTTTTTCAAGGCATTTGATTGTCACACAGTAAAATCATACACGTTTTTTAGTTTTCCAGCAAGTCTTTACAGCTTTTGGAAAGCTCACAAAAGGAGGTGTAGTTTACTAAAGAAATAGCTGCCACATGTTGTGAGAAACCACATGGATTCCCTAAAATATGAATAAACTGAATAACACTTTTGAAATAATCTCTGCACTGTAGTCAAAGGAAAAAAATCAAAATACTGACTGAGGCCAACTATTAACTTTCCACACCTCCTGTTTGAGATATTGCTGAGGCAGAATAATCCAGAGGAGTACTCTGAATACGTTAAAACACTCCATTTTTAACCCTCAACAATGTGGCTATCTCAAACAATGCCTTTGATGTATCCCAAGCTTTGAGAAATAACTTCACACACAAAACTGGACACATCAATGAATAGGTGGACTGAATACTCACACCTAATTTTGCGAGAACCAAGAAAGCCTGATAATGAAAAAATAACATTATCTGTACTGAAAGGAAGACCACATGTTCTATTAAACATAGGCTGTGCCTCATTCTCAAAGGAAAATACTCATCTTAACTGTTTGAACAGATCTAGGACATAATCATGCAGAAAATAAAGTGTCATAAGAAACATTCTGCCTTTCCTACCCTCCCCTGCCATTCCCAGCCTTCTGCTACACTCCTCTCCACCTGTAAAATTTAGACTTAGCCTTAATAAGTCTCAGATCTTAATGTCCAGAATGTATTTGAAGAAGAATTCTCATGGCCCATCTTTAAAGTGAAACATGACACAACCCATTCAATTCCTGGTCACAGGACTGACCTGCATGTGTTTATCCCTCATGGAGGGAAGATACCAATTCCATCTCTATCTGGTCCTTCAGAGTGGGTGAGCATTAAAAAGGGTCACTGCCTGTGTCGTTCTCCCCATTAATGCATCTTTCTTAAGAGTGTGCAAACTGATACAGTATTCCTACAAGGGATTCTGCCTTCCTACACCCCCAGGGCCCTAATGAAATTACAAGGAGAAAGCAGCATGGCTGCTCTATGAACTATCAGCAAATTCAGCTGGCCAGGCAATGGCCTGTTCAGGCAGGCTATAGATTTTGGCAGACATTCAACACTTGTGCAGAGGAGCAGCTCCTTCTGCTTCCCATAGATGACAGGGCCTTCACATTAACTTAAGTGATTTGGCCTAACCTAAGCTCTGCTCTACTAAGATCCTACAAATTTGTCCTCCACGCTGCCAGGGTAGGTAGAAACAAAGATGACTTAGAGAAGTTTGTTTAGTCTAGGAATAGAAGAATATAGGAAGACATGATAATCATTTTCAAACATGTAACAGGATATCACAAAAAAAAAAAAAAAAAAAAAAAAGATTTTTTAATAAAAAAGGAAATCAAAAAAAAAAAAAAAAAAAAAAAAAAAGGAATAAATCATTCTCCCTGTCCAGTGGGAAGATAACAGTTAATGGGCCTGTATAAGGGGGAAAAATATCTGTTAGCACAGAGAAGCACAGAAATAGATCGCTAAAGGAGAAGGGGGTCTCTGTTGTGGTTTTAAAAGTGGGGTAGGTAAATACATGTCAGAAATGACACAGGCACGTTCCTTAGGGCTGGGGCCAGAACTATAACACCTTTCAGTATCCCTTTCAGATCAGCTATCTACAAGTCTACTAAAAAGCACGAATGAATATTCTGAAAAATAAGCTCTTTTACAAAGTTTCATACAGGTATCCCTGCAAAGACAATAAAATGTTTTCAAAGAGAGTGAAGCAATTTTGTCCTCACCATGTCATGCACATGGTGCTCACACAGGGACCAATTCAGTCTTTCTTATGTCCATAATGCTACTATGGATTGAAGATTAGAAGTAAACTTTTGGGGCAAATTCTCTGCTTGTAGAAATTGGCCTGTCTCCAGTTACACTCCATGGACTCATGCTGGGTTTTATTTACTGGTCTGACCATTTGAGTTAGAGTCTCTCCTTGACTTCCCTAGCCTTTGAATGTAGTCCTTGAGCAAGTCTGACTCTGCTCAGAGGGTGGAGGATCCGCACAAATAAGCCAAAGTGCTTCAAGATGGCTTGAACTGTGGGAGCATTCATGTCTGTGTCTAATTAAGCAAATACAGGGAGCCAGAAAAAAATGTGCAAGAGCAGTTAAATCCAGGAAGAGGTCAACCCCATTGGTAATTAGCAAGATAATGGATCAAAGAACTCCACTTGGCACAGGAAATATTGAGCACCTCGTCTTTATAGCTGAATCTGATAAAACTTGGGTTATACATTTTCTACTAAATGAACCGGAGGCAGCTACAAACAGGAGGCTATTGTTTAACCTCTGTGGGAATTTTGGTTGGGTTACTGCATGCTTAATGTGCTACAGAAGAGCAGCCCTTATGCCACATACTAATGTGGGTCTAATGATCTTATCTTCACATCCACAGTGGTTACTCCAAAAGCAAAGAAAAACGAAAGCCTTTCAAATCTTTTTGCCTTTAAAAAAACTTCCTCTGAGGTTTTGTTTGTTTAGTGGGTTTCTTATGTTGTCTTTCTCTTTTCTCTTCAGCTTAGAACTAAATAGATCCAGTGCTTTGTTTTATCAGGTTTCTTGTTCCAAAGGAGTAACTTACTGGTTTTGTGTTCATAAACTTAATCAGAAAACTCTGCTCAGACAAAAAAGGTCAGAAGTAAAAGTTAAAAGAATCTTCAGTACCATTGTTTCATTAATCCATAAAAATTACCTTTTAGTAAACACTGCGCTACTCTAGGACTTTTCCTATTGAGACTGCAATTTCAGTTCTTTGTAACAGCTTAATTAAGGGAATAACACACATGCCATATGTGCTGGAGTCAATCTGAACTGTGTCACCCTTTGGATTTATTCACTGAAGTAATAAAGAAAAAAATGACAACCACGTATCCAGTGCTCAAAAAAAAATTTTTTTGTTTGTTTGCAGACAGTTGCTGTTCAACTGATAGAACATTACATATTTCTCACAGCTGATTGCAGATGAAAAAAATTAGCTTTTACATTTCTCCCTGGAGACACTGCTGGGTGTATCCTTGCTGGTGACTGCAACATAAACTCTCCACACTTATGTCAGAGTCAGTGGACAGAGACAGTTCTTCCTCGGGTAAGAAAGAACACCTAAGTTTGGCTCCTCCTCTGACCTTTTTTGTGAAGAGACTGTCTTTATCCTTAGATTGTAAAGAATAATGTTTTCTTTTTCCTTTCAGACACAAGCAGCCTTTCATTATTGTCTGCAGCATGTGACTGGGATCAGGAACCATCTGAGGTGGATCAGCCACATTCAGAACAGAAATTGTCTCCATCAGTAACAAATCACTGTAGAAGACATGATTTTCTCTTGCTACTCCTTCCTCCTTATAGGATGCGTACCACCACTGAAAACTGCCTTCCCAAGTTTACAGTGTACTGCATTCTGGACACTGGAAAAGGGGATGGGGATCCAATCTCACTCTCAGATAATTTCATGGAGTGTTTTCATCGCCTAACAAAGCTGGGTCTGCCTTAGCAGAATCAGACCGAGGGTAGTGCTGCAGCAGTGCTCTGACCATACATGGCATATTCACAAGGCCTGGTACTACCCTAAAGCTCTGATTTTTCACTGTGAAATAAAAGCTTCCTATGTTTTGTGGACATTAAAGTGGAGTGGAGCACAGTTTCTAATCAACGATTTAAAAAAAAAAAAAAGAGAAGGGGGGAAAGGAAATACAAAAGTAAATTATCAACAAAAGCCTCCATGGCAACCAAACTGACTACTTCTTTTCTTTTAAGCCTCCTTGTAAATGCCATAAGCACAAAGCGTCCAGGCCTCCCTACAGCTCATAGGTGCCAAGTGGATTAGGCTGGCAGAGACTGTGCCGGTTTAATCCCCTTTAATGCCTTGCACCTTCAGTCTGATGAGCAGCCAGGCTCTTTCACTCCAGCTCCACACTGAGCTCATCAGCAATAATGGCTTATCCTTACCATCCTCAATAGGAAGCTGCTTTTCCCTGTGCTCCAGGCCTTCATCCCATTTAAAACAGCTGAAGGAAAATACAAGCTTTCACTGAAATGTTCCTACTCCTAACAGCTCATCTGCAAGTTGCCTAGTGAAGGGTAGTACATTTGTGCACATAGCCCCTGAAAAGTGTAAATGAAAACTTGGCAATGAAAGGCTGATTCCTGGCAAGTCCTTGAAGAGTACTTTTCACACAGCAGTGAGGTGGCATTCGTTCACATCTGAAGTGTGTACCACTGGAAAACAACACCAAGTAGTAGTATTTCGCAGGCTTTTCTGTACTCGGGGTAGGATGGGTTGGATCATACTTGTGCTCTTGGAAGTACCAGAAGAGAAGTGGTATTATTCAGGCTAAGAAGGGTGAGGGTCCCTGGGCTCACCGTGCAGCATGGCCTGGCTGCACACCACAAAAGCCAGTTCCAGGAGACTTTTTATTCCTGCTACTGGCGCAGAAGCAGAAATGGCAAATCGCAGGAAGGGCAGAAGAAATACTGGTAAATCTGGACACCTATTGTCCATCCAGAGCGAGAGTACAGCAGTATAAAACTAAGCCTGTTCTGAGGAAAAGGACAAACTCTGCTTACCACGCAGCTGGGCTCCTGCAAACCACCATTTTGAAAGAAATTCAGTTCACGATTTGTCTGTACTTTTGTATGCCGTGGTGTATATGTTGGTGAGTTGGAGTACAAGAGCTGTTGTAATGTGTGGTAACAGCCATCACCCCTGCTAGTCACAAGGTCTTCCATGCTTAGCTAGCAATGAGAACTGATTGTAAGACCTAATACCCCAAGAAGACAATTCAGGCTTCATAGATGACAGCAACTGTAAAATAATTTCCACACACAAGACATTACAAGAACTTTATCCCAAGCTCTGTCTCATAAGACTTATCTGAGGGAGACCAGCCTACAGCTGTCTTCCTGCTGTCATTATCAGCTATGGAAGAGAAGACGTTAAAGCAAAAGTGCGAAACAGGCAGAAGTATCCAAGTAACATCTGGCTGCATAGAGTGTGAATGGGATGAATTTGGCCTCTTATTTTAAGATGTCCAATTATTAGCATTCAACAAAGCTGCCTCTAACAAGATCCATACAAAAGAACTATGGATAACTTGCAAAAGTTATGAATGACTCAGAAAACAAAAAGAATGACTTGTAAATTTCGTGAGAAAAGACTAGCTTTTGAACAGGCGAACCATTTCTCGGGTCATTTTAAAAGACATTTGAATGTCTTAATTCCTTAGCCCTTATTTTTTCATTGTCACTGGTGTAACATCAGCCTTTTCACACGCAGATTTGAAAAGTAATGTCTTATCATGCTATGAAGAGGAAAGCTTTTTCTTTGATATTTGTTATCAGATATCCGTTGCTATTACTTATCAAAGGAAGTTAGTAAATCTTTATTGTCATAAGAGAGACTGAGAACCTCTCCAAGATGTGTAAAATTTAGCAAGCCAAAATCCTGTTCTCTCCTACAACAGTAGCTTTACCACTCTGACAGAACATGTTTGAACACTATGGTTTTAAACAGTGTTGACATGACAGGGATATCTAGCAGATGAATATCAGGACTGGCTTTTGTATGTGCTCTCAAAGTCGCTTACTTTTTTTAACAATACTCAAAATGACACCGAGAGCAAGCATAACACTCATTCCTAACATTCACCTGCTGGATATTTCTGTACTGCTGGCAATGCTTAAAATCCCAGACAATTATGTGCTATCAGAAATATTACCATGTCGTTTACATATTCTTATAAAATGTTTGATACATTGTTTACTGATGAGGTCAAATATAAACCAGATGTTATTTCTTGCTTGTAGATCATATGTAACTTTGTCCAAACTTAGCCTAAAATGCCAGAAATAGCACAGCATAGCAGTGTTGTGAATCAGACACACTATTTTGTAGATGCAGCAGAATAGACGAAAGCTTCACTATTAGAATACATGGAAATATTTTTTTTCTGATTTACGTGATAGAGTCCAGAGAAACACCACAGACTTTGAGAGACAGAAAGCAGATTGATAAATCAGTAACAAAAAATTCATGCCAGTAACTGGGCTTCTGGATGGTAAGAGCTGCCAACTCTGCCTGGGTGATCACTGCTTATGTGCTGTATTTGGCTGACCACACAACACTAATCACAGCTGCTGCTAAAAGCAGCACAGAAGATGGCTGGCAGGGTACAAATGGGAGGCAATGGAGACCAGGCTCTTTCAAAGTGAGAAAATCTTAGAAGTGTCTTGCTAGGCTCTGGGGTGGGGCAATGCAGCATCTGTCCTGCATACCAGCCTGACCCATGCCAGAGCATTTTGTATTGCCCTGTGGCTTCGCTGACGGTAGGGGACAGAGCCATAGTAAACTTGGCTTCAAGTGAGCAGACAAGTTGACAGTTGACAGTGGAAAATATGCTGGTAACAGAGGAGCCCCGTGGAGTTGCTGGGCTGCTGCTGTTAGGACACCATTTTCTTAGTTCTATATGCTCCCGAGCGTCTAGTTTTCAAAACTTCCACAAACATTTGGGGTTAGGATTCAGTTCAGCTAGCTGCAGCTTTTCAAAAATCAGTTGTGCAGGCTAAGCTATGCCTATGTTTACTTTTTTCAATAGTGATAAGTCTGTTTTGTTTTGTTTTGTTTTGTTCTGTTTTTAAACCCTCTGGTTTTAAGAAAAAATTAGTTAATCTCAGGAGGAACATGTTTATTTACTAGAGAAAAAGCCAAGAAGACTAGCTAAGACTATGAATGGGACCAGCTCATGGGGCAAAATGTCTGTATTTTGTTGCCTATATATCATTGCGGACATGTTACAGGAGGCTAAGCTCCCATCATAATCAAGGACAATCTAGTAAATACAGTCTCTGAAGCCTTGGGAACATGTAAATTTATCCTGAAGTAGTGACTGCTCAGCTGAATCACTCTCTAGGTTGCACTGATGATAACAACTAGGTCTCCTGCAACTGTAAGGAGAGCTTGGACACATTAACCTCTTTCAGGCACTTATGCATCCTATTCTGTAACCTCTGACCACCACAGAGGCTTTAACTTGCAGATGGCCAAAGTCATATTACATGAATTCCATCTCAGGCACTTGTATTGCACTAATCAGAACATATGAAGAGAAATACAGAAAGTTTCCATCTCATGTGCATTCATTGACTTGAGTGAGGTTACTCTGATTCACTCAAGTGGAATTCAAAAATTACGAAGTTGTACTGTCACTACATGCTTGGGAGTGAGGGACGCTTGCCTGGTCACAGGATGATGTCCTTGATTCTCAGAATGAGAAACGACAAGGCCAGGCAAGTTCCCCTAGTATGAAATAAATTTCCTTCATGGAGACTTCTATAACATGGCCTGAGCAGACATCCAGTGAAGAAGAAATCCTATTAACTTCAAACGACTGTGGATGAGATTCCCAGTTTGTACATGTGACCTATGGCAAACCAAAGTGTCGCCTCAGAAACTCAGATAAGTTTCTAAGAGAGGACCGAAGAAGAATGTCTGTCTGAAGGATAATTTATCTTGCATTGGCTTTATCAACAAGAAGGACATAAAACTTGAAATGGATTTTTTTTCTATCTTTATTGAAACATGATTGCTTTGTTAATAAATCTCTCTTTTGAATGGGAATGAAGACATGCTGTGTGGTCTGTAATTACCATGATCAGCCAATTTCCAATCTTCCATGAGGCCAGGGGTTTCTTTGTGGGTGTAGCAGCATTTTTAACTGATATTTCTGTGCATAGTCTGAAGGTCAAATTCAACAGTGTAGGGTATGGGTGCAACTATGTTAGCTTCAGCTCTGTCTTTGGGCATTTGACTCTGAGCCTGTATAGCATTATTCTGAACACTTTCCTCAGCTCAGGGTGGAACTAAAGTTGCTTTATTGCTTGTTTGCAAATCACAGTATTCTTCTCTGCTCCATGGTTTGCTTCCTAAGAAAAGGTCTGCTATCACAGGAAATGAAGATCTGTTTTTACTGAGAAAAATTTATGATTTGAAGCCAATGTAAACTCCTTAAAATTGCTAAGGGCTAAAATAAACATGGATTTTCTGTCTCTAAGCTGATTTAAAATGTTTCCCATAGTTACATTGTCTTTAACACTGTATGTATTTTATTAATGTGTTTCAATACGTTTATGGGTTCCCAAAGATCTGAGCAGTCAGAGCATGTGAATCAGATGCTGAGTTCCTTTTTTCGGATGAGTGGGGCAGCACGGCTGTGGGTCAGAAAACACTGGGCGCTTCAGGCATGTTTCCTCATTTGGTAAAGAGACAGCAACAGGCTGCAATAAATAAAGGTAAAATAGGTCATTTAGAGGTGCTGTGAAACGAGATTTGATCAGAGCGAAGCACAGATATTTCATTAAGGCCTTTCAGTCAACTTTGTTCTGCATTTGTGGTTGTCACTAGGGCCTGTGGGCTGGGCACCATTTTTGAAGAGCAGGAGGCTCTTAACCGATGGGGTCCTCTGAACACAGCGCTAAGCAATGTCTCACAGGTGCCGGCTCCTGCACAGCACTGAAGCTCCTTTCCCCTTCTCCAGACCCACCATGTCAGGCAGGGCTGCTGAGTAAGTCAAGTGATCTGCCGCGCAGCTGCAGCTGCAGCCTGGGGGCACCGGGCAATATCGAGGCTATGAACTAATGTCCAACTGCACAAACACAACGGACAGCCCAGGCTGTGGGGGAGGTGGAAATGGGAATTAATTGTGAATCTTGAGCTCGCTGTGCATGCATGAATGCTCAGACCTGAATGACTTCCACAACCACATTTCAGAACACGTCAAGTGAGAAAGGAAAGATTTTTCCTCCTCAGTTTTCAATATACTTTAATGTTTTTATTAGCATCTGACAGCTCAGTTACAGTTTGCCATTGAAAAGCTTTTCATTGCATTACAGAGAGTTGACACCTAAAGGTAATAATTAGCTGTATTCAGTAGAATACCTACATTCCATAGAATCGCAGACAACTCACAAAGTAAACCTATCAGCAGTTTTAATCACATAATTCATGTATCTGGGCTGTGTTTGCAGATAAATCTCTCCTGAAAAAAAATTCTGCAAGAAAAGAGCATGTTTAAAGTGGAGACAATAAATGAGAAGACATGTGTTGAAGCAGACTTTCTGATTCATTGCTTGTCAGATTTTTACATGCTTTTTCCTCAAGTAAAATTTCAGTGTTTTAGGAAAAAAAGAGAGGTTTTAAGAAATATTAAAACCACAGGGAGAAAGAAAGAAAGAAAGAAAGAAAGAAAGAAAGAAAGAATGAATCTCCCTATCTCTAGAAATCCATCCACACACTTAATTTTTCCTTTTTCCACCCAAGCTTCTTATGATTATGCAGGCACCACAGTCTCTGAACTACGCAAGATAAAATCCCTCTGTTTTTGGCAAAATATTTATTTGGTTATGACCTCACACAGACAGAGAAGTGAGGAAGGTGGTCAACACTCTGGACTAGGTCTATTTTCACACACTTCACATAAAGACTAAATCTTAGAAAACTGGCTTTTCTGCTTCCCAAACTGCCATTTGTCAGGATATGTTTTGAACAGAGCTGTCTGAACTGTGTTAAATATTTGTTATTTGAAAAAAAGAAGCTCCTAACCACACAGGCAGTACATTGGGCTGTGGAATATGGGATGACATGTAGGACCATACTTGTGGGTATAGCAGTCAGGAGCTGTATATATAAGGTACTAACTATGTGTCTTATGTACCTGCTGGTCCCTATTACTGGTAGCACTTGAGCAAACTAAATTTAACAGTCTTACATAAAAGTTAAAAACTCCCAGAGAACCATGAAATCCACTGTACTGCAGAGTGCATTGTAACCATGAGAGCTTTACCTCAAGATAACCTGCACAGTGCCATACTCTGTACAAACCCACTCAGTATCCTGGATCTTTCCTCATGTACTTACTCCAGGTTGAAATCTGTGTGATGCAGATTTTAACTAATTTAGCATCAGAGCTGAATGAAAGCAAGCTGAAGAATGTCTACATGTGCTGCAAGCACACCTCTGGTTGTCATAGTTTCCGTTGCTGCATTCCCCTAAGTCAAATGTAATATGGTTTACCTATCAGCTCTTTAGACCTGTGAAAACCTTTGAAGGCGGACTTCCAATATCTGAGTCCATTACTCCCACAAGTCCTGCCTCCCATCTGCTCCTGTCTCCCCCATGCAGGCACAGTAGAATAGAGAAATAGAAATGGAAACAGAAAAATATCGGTTCCTGGGAATTAATGGAAAATGTCTTGATTTAAGGCAATTGTAGGTGTATGGACCTTGGTTTAAGGTTAAAGCCTCATTGATGTGGTGTGAAGAGAGAGATAACATTAATTTTGTATGGCAAACTTCCATAGTCAGGGTTTGAGGGTAGGACAAATGCATTACTTTCTCTCAAATAATCTGACTATTAGAACATTCACATGACTATATTCTTTAGCTATTCAATCTTTTATCTTCCTTCACTTTTCCTCCTTTTCACCTAGGCTTGCCTTTCTAATTCATTTGCATTCTTCCATGTTGGCCTTTTGCTCACGTATTCCATCCTCTGAAGAGAATGGGAAAGATGCAAAAACAATGCAAAATGTCAACTATTTCTCTATCCAGTAGGGAGCCATTTTAACAGGGGGCAGAGGCATGACAAAAGTATGCAAGTAGTGTCCTACAAGAATTCAGACACCCTTAGGCCTTGATGGGATGGGGATGCCCTGCCTAGGTCCTACTGGCTTGAACACTGCAGAGCCAAGCTGCTGTTTGGAGGAACTGACCTCCAACTGACTATTGGAGAGTGTATACTTGGCACCTTTCTCTCCCAGGGTACTCAAGCCTCATGGGACAGATAAATTTTCTCTTCTAGACAAGACTGAAACTGTCTATGCTCTAAGGTAAAAAAAAAAAAGGATCAGATTCCCTGCTGTATCCCATGTGCTGATACTCTCCAAGGTCTGTTCCCTGTGATATGTTTTTTAGCACAGAATGAAACTCAGGGCCCTGTCTCCTATGTACATGAGTTTTCTAGAAACCAACAAAAAACAATGCCGTAGACTGGTGAAATTACAAGCGCGTGCGATACAGAGAGAGAAATTTATAATTTTGATGATAGATGAACTCATGCCAGTCCAGGCACTTTTGCAACACCAAATTAAATTCTGGCCTCAAACATTTTGTAAAAACTGTGCAATCACTTACTAGCCTAAGAGAAACTGCGTCCAGTACTGACAACCCTAAGCAGTTAAAACACTTTGAGGAGGCCTTCAACTGAAAAACACATTTAATACTCAACAGCTTTTTATTAAAACATTTTAAATTTGTATTATCTGCTCACTGTTTATGAGGCCTTTAGGGTATTCTTCTCTGACTGTCAAGATTTTCTCTCTGCCTACAAAGTTTAGCACCTTTTTTTAAAATTTGGATTTTGAACTATAAAAGGAAACATTCTGAAACAGTAAAATAATTGACTAGCACTACATAGTTAGAAAACACCACAGAAGTAGGAAACAACCTGTATGAATATATGTATAACATTCCTAATTAGTATACGAGCCTTACCTTCATTCATCAACAAATTCAGCTTTCTAATTCTGGTCTATCCTGTTCTAGCAACTTTAAACTTGTCACAGTTTTTAGATCACAGAGAGAAAAAGGAAGGCAAACTGGTGGCACAGATGCCAGAACTGGCATGCATGCCAGAACATGGTGTTTCATGTGACATGTTTTGCTGATGCTGGCTTTAAGGCTCATCCAAGCCTACTCACATGCATCAGTGGCTCCTAGTACCTTGTAATAGTGGAAGCTAACACAGAAATGAATAGAGAATATACATATAAATAGAAACATTCTCTCAAACTGACACCATATCTGAGCTACTTGCAGTTACCGCACACTGGGAAGGAGAACAGAATTGTAGAGAATTTCCTTGCTGATCTGCCCCAAACACTGGCACAACAAAACCCACTCCTCCCATAAAGTTGCTGCCATTTTGCTAACACATTTCTGTGAGCAGAAATGTTATCAATAGTGCTTGAGTCCTTCATCCTTGTGCTGTGCCTTATCTCTGAATCTTAGTTTCTTTGAAGTTGCAAATGTACTAATGCACTAGGTAATCACAATAGTTGCTTGTCTACTTATATCACCTGGAACAAAAGTAGAATTTATTTAGCAATGATGGAAAAACATTCTGAGCACATGAAATTAAATTCCTCCAAATGGTGATACTTTTAAACACTGAACATGATACTTCATTGAAATAAGGATATTTTCTAATAAATAGCTGTTATCTCTCTTCTTCATTTGAGAGTTTATGGCTATTTCTGTCTCTGATTACTGCTGCTTTGGTTCTTAATGTGGATTTTAAAATAAGACTTCAAGTTAAATGTTTCGTAATGAGCATGAAAGACTTAAATTCTTGTTGCCTTGAGTTCTTGGGAGTTTCCCAGAGAGTGAAATCATTAAATATCTTTTGTCTATCCTTAATCTGCAGTTTTTAATTCTGGTGGAGCAACAGAATAAAGTTAGAGGCTTAAATCCAGATGCTCTCTTTCATCAGCTAACAAATGGTCAGTCCTCTGTGAAAGCATGTGCCCAGTCTATGTTGCACTCCACTTGTGCCATGCATATAGGTAGGAAGAGGCAGTTTTGGGTGTCCTAGTGTCTCAAACATTCAAGCAATATAGAAGTCCATTGTGCTGTGGAAAAGCCTGTGGCCAAAAAAAATATTTATGTTTCTTTAGGGTGACAGCTGAACTTCACAGCCCAAGATTTTTATGCTGGAGCAGTACAAGTAATGACTGTAGAACAGATCATCAGCTAACATCTGCTGGGGTGCCTGGAGAAGGAAGCAGCTGAGAAGTAATTCAAGTCATTCATTCTTGTGCAATTTAAGATGTATCTATTGCAACAATGCATCAGTTCAGTACTTCATGTAATTTATTTTTTTCAGTCAAAACATGGTTAATTTACACTTTCATCATAATTTCTGGAATTTAATGGTGCCCTAATTTTATATTGTTTTATCTCTCAGCAAGCTTCTAGGGGAAACTGGGTTTAATTATTCGTTTTTAAGGATTTTTCCAGATTGTTTACAATTTTTCTCAGTTTTGTAAAAATAAAAACCCCAAGACATTGCAGAATTCCTCTGGGAGGACAGTGACAGGATAAGGGGTAAAAGTTTAAAGCTGAAAGAGGTAGAGTTAGATTAGATATTAGGAGGATGTTTTTTACTGTGAGGGTGGTTAGACACTGGAACGGGTTGCCCAGGGAAGTTGTGGATGCCCCATCCCTGGAGGTGTTCAAGGCCAGGCTGGATGAGGCTTTGAGCAACCTGTTCTAGTGGAGGGTGTCGCTGCCCATGGCAGGGGGGTTAGAATTAGATGATCTTCAAGGTCCCTTCCAAGCCAAGCAATTCTATGATTCTATGATACTATGATTCAATCAAACAATTAATCTCTGGAGCCCATATGAAATGAGGTGGCTTCCATCTTTTGTACAAGAAAAAACATCCCATGGGACATGTGTATATTTTGACCTTACCTGAACTGGAGATAAGCAATCTCAGAGTGTGCAAGTATCTGCAGCTTCCTCTTAAGTGTACTTACAGGAATTATTGAATGTTCGATAGCCAAAACATGCAGTCACTAATGTGATATATGCATGACATTATTTAACCAAAAGAATGCTTGTCATGGTAGAGTACCAGGAAAAAAAAATATTGATATTAATTTAAGTATTTCTAACAGCTTAATTTGATGTTACTGTAGGGTTTTGGGCTCTATTTAAAGGGCTTTCCAAAAATAAGAGATTATTTTGTACATCTCAGCAGAAGTTGCTGACACAACTGTCCTAAAACTGCCAGATGGTATCAGCTATTCATCATTGCTCAGTTAGACAGAATTAGACCCCCAAATTTATATACAGCCTAGAAAAATACCAGCAGGTTTCACAGATACCATGAAGGTTCATCCTAGCATCCCTGAAATGTCTGAAAAAGTCCCATTGTTACAAGAAAATATGTTCTTTTCCCTCAGGATGCTCGAATTCAAGGGAGAGGAATTTCAGGACCTGGGAAGAAAGCAAGTGGATGTATGTCAACAGCTTTGTTATAATCAATTATTTGCTCTTCAGACCCTATCACATTCTCTCGCCCCTAGTAATTAATGTGCTGTATGATCCGTGTTTCAACATTTTGCCTCTGTCCATGGCTCTTGATGTCTCAGTTCATCTTGTAATATGGTGCCACAACTTCACTTTGAAGATAAAATGATCATATCAACAAACACTGGACAAAAGTGAACCATCTAACAAAAGGTTCCTGTATTGTCTAAAGTGGTTGTTTCAAAGCATAACCACTGAAAATGAAATGTAGGCCTGTTTCTGCAACTGATTTGCATTGTTTTATAACATGTCATGCTCAGAAGGCAACATTAATTTCTTACTCTTCTTGTTTTCTTTTTTTTCTTGCCCTGATAGTTCCTTGCTTTCTTCCCTTTTATTTCATGTAGCTTTTGGGTTGTCTGCACTGATCTCAGATTTTCTTTGCACAGGTCCCAACAGTAAAAATTTCTAGCATATAACTAGAGCTCCTACTTGTTTCATTATTACTGTTAATTTACTTAAATGGGTTAATCAACCTCGAAGAAGATAATTTTATGTAAGTGATGAGATTACTTCCTAAAGTGTCAGCAATTTGAGCGCCTTCACCTTTGCTCTGTTTCTGTTCTTTATGTTAGAAATAAAGACATTTTCTACCTGTATTCTCTTAAAAATAAAATGAATCAAATATTTACAGGTGTTATTCCAGTGACTTAAATTTGTCTGTCTAGAGGTCAAGTTCTTAGTCTAAACTAGTTGTCCAAAAGTCAACAGAGAGAGGACCAGCTGCAAAGAGTTATCATATGAATCTTAGATGTTTATCTTAAGACAGGATAAATGGCTCTCTAGAGATATAAGTCTCTGTTAACTGCAGAGGCTAGCTAATTGAGTCGTTTAGACGAGATGGCTAATTTCAGTTGATGAAGTTCAGAGAAATAACAGAATATCAATATCTGCCTGAGTGTCTTCCTATCTCCTGTCCTCTGCACACTTGACTGCATCATTAAAACTCATCATGGTACTTTCAGAGAAGTACTTTTAGAAATTGCATTGGGTTTAAATGGCAAAATTTTGTTAGCGGGGGGGTTGCAGGGGTGGCTTCTGTGAGGAGATGTTGGAAGCTTCCTCCATGTTTGTTAGAGCCAATGCCAACCAGCTCCAAGACAGACCTGCTGCTGGCCAAAGGCAAGCACATGAGTGACAGTGGTAGCACCTCTGGGATAACATAGTTAAGAAGGGGCGAAGAAATTCTGCACAACAGCAGATGGGAGAGAGGATTGAGAAAATGTGAGAGAAACAACTGTGCAGACACCAAGGCCAGTGAAGAAGGAGGGGAGGAGGTGCTCCAGGTGCCAGAGCAGAGATTCCCCTGCAGCCCGTGGTGCAGCCCGTGGTGCAGCCCATGGTGAGGCAGCTGTGCCCCTGCAGCCATGGAGGGTAACGGGGGAGCAGAGTACACCTGCAGCCCTTACAGGAGCAGGTGGAAGCGCTCTGAAGGAAGCTGCAGTGCATGGACAGCCCACACTGAAGCAGGTTTTCTGACAGTGCCTGTGACCCCATGGGGGACCCAAACTGGACCACACATTCCTGAAGGACTGCACCCCATGCTGGCCCACGCTGGAGCTGTTTGAGAAGAACTGCAGCCCATGGGAAGGACCCACATTGGAGAAGTTCATGAAGGACTGTCTCCTGTAGGAGAGACCTCACACTAGAGCAGGGGAAGAGCATGGGGAGACAGGAGCAGCAGAGACAATATGTGATGAACTGACCACAAGCCCCATTCCCTGCCCCTGGACCACTTGGGAGAGGAAGTAAAGAAACTGGGAGTGAAGTTGAGCTTCAGAAGAAAGGAGAGGTAGGGGGAAGGTGTTTTTTAGGTTTGTTCTTATTTCTCACTATCCAACTCTGTTATTAATTGGCATTAAATTAAATTAATTTCCCCAAGTTGAGTCTGTTTTTGCTGTGATGGTAATTGGTCTGTAATCTTCCTGTCCTTATTTTGACCCAGGAGTCTTTCATTGTATTTTCTCCCCTATCCTGCTGAGGGAGAGGGTATGATAGAGCAGCTTGGTGGGCACGTGGCAGCCAGGCAAGGCCAATCCACCACAGTAACTCAGTTGATTTTCTTCCCTTGATAGTGGCCTTCATAAGCAAGACAGCATTTATCTTTGGTAGGTAGCCCCACATTGGTATCTGATCTCAGAGGGACAATGTCATGTACGCAGAGAAGAATATTCTTTCATATATTCTAGGGTAGTTCTGCAGGTAAGGAAATATTTGTTCTTTACTGATGACACTCCTAAGCTCTTCGTGTAATCTAAGGATAATTCAGAAAGTATACAGTAAGGTCAGTGGGTTGCATTTTTGCTGACAGGTGGTTTCAGAAAACTACAATACAGTTGGAGAAAGCTCTTAATCCAAAAGAGACCTGTTATAAAAGAGCTGAACTGAATGTTTCTTTTAGACTGTATTACCAAGCTCAGACTTTTAACACTAAAATTAACAATACCACTCCTTCAGTTTTTCTTGAAAGGCTTCCAAATAATTACTTCATAGCCAATATTATATTTCACTACCTCATCATTTCATGCTTGTTCTGAAATAATTGCAAAAAGCATGCTTTACCATATATTATTATCTGATGATATACTTAATAACTGACATGCAAGTGTGGTGCCTAATGCAGGGTAAGCAGCTACTTGCCTGGACGAGCTTTCTCCATGTGCCTGCTGAAGAATGGAATGCAGATGGCCCTTTGCTTCCTCCTCGACAGGCTGCAGCTCTCTAATCCTTGCATTTCACCTCTTTACATGCACACACGCAAGACAGACCAGGCAAAATACACTGCCCTAATTAACTATGCACTTAGCACCACAAAATCCTGGAATTACGAGGCTCAGTTCCTGAACGTCCAATTTCTGACCAATCCAATGTGATGTTCAATCCAATCACAAGATTGGTCAGAAAAGCAGTATAAAAATGATCAAGAGAGATAGTTGGTTTATGGTGGAACACTAGGAGAAATCTGAATAGCTTGGCTAAGGAATGACTAAGAAAGAGTAGGACATGATAACTCAAAATATCTAAATGTTGCTAATATCAGAAAAGGTAGGAGGATTAGTATGGAGATGTAGAGGATATATGAAAGCAAAAGGATGAATTTAGATGAAGGAGCAGGTAGGCAGCCAGCATTAGTATTCCTGTCAACAGGTTTTGCTCAGGTCATGCCTCAGTCTTCAAAAGCCACAAAAATAGAGTGAAAAACACACCCTAGAAATTCCATTAAATTTATAAATTCTTTATGTAGTAAGGTCCCCTAAGAAGTAAAATAAGATAAACTTGGAAATTGTAAAACTTAAATATGTATTATACACCTTATATCCCACTTCAGCTTTCTATTTAAGTCTTATAAAGTGATGACAGTACAATTTCAAAAATTCAAGACAATAAATCAGGCAGCAGATGACAACAGCATGGAGACATGGGGTAGATCTGTGGGCAGAATCGAACATTTGAATTTCAGAGAAGGTATAATGTGATGGATGATGCTTCAGGATTATCACAGGTGAATTAGGTTATCTTCTGAATTTGTGTAAAGAAGGAAGAAGTAAACACTGTAGCTCTGAAGTCCACAAGAGACAAAAGAAGTAGAGGAGAAGAAATAAAAAACTATCAATGGATCATTTGATACATCAGATGTAAATTAATATTAATTTATATTATATTTGAGTTCAATGAAGTGATGACACAAGGGTGCACAAGACTACAAAGATGAGAGGGAAGTTTTGTCCATAAAGGCAGTTTAGGATACATTGCTGAGGAAATAGATAGATTACTGTGCCTCAAATAAAAATCAGAGGAAGAACTCTTAATAGTAGTTTAACTAGTTTTTCTGAACACATTTGAGTACTTTTATTGTCTGGTAGAAAATCAACTGGCCTGACAGAGTTGGGAAGCTGGAAGTATAAATCCTTTGAACAAATCCTGAAACATTATTTGCCAATGCTGCAGTACATTTTTCTAGTCAAAAATTTTATTTCAGTAGTTAGATGATACGAACAAAACATCTAGATACAGAAAGCAGATGAATATTAAAAATGCAAACTGCTGAACTGCTGTCTTCTAAAAAATAAACATAATTTGTTTCACTATGCAGAGGATTACTTTTGGAAATGTTGTTTTTATATAAAAAGTTCTTTTAAATCCTGCACATTGTATGAATTTTAGAAGATGTCATAATATGCAACTCTCTTAGCTATACCTCCTGCCAGCGCGCTAACAACACTGCCCTTTAAAACCAAAATTAAACACTTTTCACCTGGCTCCCTTCACCTCTGTCCCCGCTCTGTGGCATGTGTAAGCAAGTCATCCCACCAGTACTCCTCACCCCATGTGCTTCTCCTCCTTCACAATTCTTTGAACTTTGTCAGCATGAGGAAGATCATCATTGCTTTCCACAAACCTGATCCATTCAGTTTGCTTCTAGTACAGCCTGTCACAAGCAAGGTTACGTCGACTAGGTGCAACTACAGAGAAGGCACTTTGCCCTTCCATACTATCCAGGAGTGAGAGAGAGAGGAAAGTCCAGCTGAGGAATGATAAAACCCTGATTAGATGACCGACAGCCAAGATGGACAGCACCAGTTAAACATAATGTGCGTAGATAATATATGTACTGTTATGTTTGCCAAGATGAGTAACTGAACTCTTATGGATAATAAATAAATACATTTACTGATATTAGGACAGGATTATAATTTACTAATACCAAGCAAGCTGATTTATTCATAATGTTTCACAAAAATATAACTTATCTGGGTTGAGTGAGTCATAATACTTTAGATCCTGTCTCTGGACAGATTTCCAGAAAGCTGCCTAACCCAAATTCCTAAGACTAATAAAGGGGCAGTGACTCCCCACACTTAAATTATTTTCTCTGTTAGAAAAAATAAAGGTTTTGAACTGTGTGCTTTCAGTTCTTTCTATGGCAAATGTTAGACAGTCTTCGATGCCACCTTCTGGTTTTAGTAAGTATGTGTAGCTCTACACCAGCTAAGCCACACACTGTGGCTGTCAAGCTGACATATATACAAATCTTACCAAATTTACATGTTTGTTTTGCATGTAATGCAGCAGTAGGTTTCTAACTATTCCCTTTTTTTTGGTCATCCCTTGTTCCCAGGATAGAAAGTGTCCTTTTCACATAGCAAACACATACGAGAGAGAAAAATCCCATGATTTTGAATCCTATCAGTCAACTCAAAACAGAATATATGGACAGTTTAAACTTTACTGACTAAACTCTGAAATGTATCTGCATGACAAAAATCTGTCATTGTTCTTGCAAACAAGCATTTACATCTATTGGAAGCAAATAACCATGCTCTTTTTGGATGTCAGGATGTAAACAAGGATTTCTTAATATGGACTTTATTTTGAAGATAATACTTCAGCAGATAAGCTAAAAAATGTTGTATGTAATCAACTGTAACTACCAGAGGCAGTCACCTCTAACCATTATATGAAGGTAAAGAAGTACATATTGCAGGGCCATGTCACAACTCTGTAGTTCACTGATCTGGACTCTAGTCAGCTGCTACATTTGTAATTCCTGCTACATTAATAACTTTAGTATGCAGCACATGCATTTCAAAGGTGGGTTTTTTTTAATTTCTCTTGTTTTACTTTATGCCAAAATACTAATATCTGGTAAAAAAACCCAGAGTATCTGTTCCTAGCTGAAGGGTGTGTTTTGCTAATTTAAACTGTCCCTGATCTGAGCAGCAATACATGCCCAAAGCACTCAAAGTCTGGGTTCCTGATCCTGATGCTCTGGCTCATGCTGTGCTTCTGGAGGACTGGAAACAGAGTGCTACTCCCTGCCCTGCTTTATGGGGATGTGGCACTATGCCAAAGCTATCAATTGCTAACCTGTTTTTCTGCTGAAGAGAGAACTTACTACGGTTGTGATTCAGCTTGATGTGAACCCAGGCTTGATTCACTGAACAGTGTATTGCTGTTGATTGTTACTGTTTTGCCAGATAGTCACCAGAGCACTTCCACAGTTCAGAGAACTACTACAAAATTCGCCTGACAGACTACAAGCAGGTTGCTACTTCTGTTCACCTGGGCTTTGTCCAAACAATACAGCTAATACTTTCAGTTCTTAGAAATTATGTGGAGTCTTCAGTGTTATAACACTACAGTATATTATGTAAAAAAAATGTTTCATTTTTTGCTGATTTTAGAGGATTGCCTCTTACGCACAGCATAAATACAGAACAAATTCTCCGTGTCTCACACAGTATGAATGAAAATAACCAGTTCTTAGAGATAAGGGTGTGGGATTCAAGGAACATAGTATGGAACTATGAAACAAGGTAGATAAGAGGTTTTAAATTCATGTACTTCACTAAAATTTGTGTACATTTAAAATTGAGTATATCTTATCTAACTCCAATGATCTTAAAGTAAGGTGTCTGGTCAAAGTTGAATGCCTGATCTTTAGTTCAGGGTGAGACACATCTCCAGAGGGCAGTTTACTTCATCCTAAAACACAAGTTCGGGGAACATGGTATCCCACATTTTTATGTCAACAAGCTAGAGCAGAAGTGCTACACTAGGCACCTAGTTTTCATATAGCGAGAGGAAGAGGATATAGAACCTGTGCTGAAATATATTGTATTTTTCATTTAAGAACTGATGTTACTTCTTTACAAATAAAGATTTTTTTTTGCTTTGTGGCCTTAAACTATAAAAACTTGATTTTTTAATGGAGAATACATGTTTTTTTCTATGTCAGGATTATACATAATGTTGTTGCTACAGGTTCAGCATACTTATTTGCATTTTAAGTTTCCTTGTGTGTGGTGAGAAAACATATGTGTGGTGAGTCAGAATGAAGCCATTGTCCTAGAGCCATCAGATGTCTGTCTTCCCCCGCTTCGGCCTCAGTGCTTTCTTTATATTCTTGATAAATTCATTCCTAATACCATGAGGATTATATCAGTCATTTTAAACTGCTCTGCTCCCATATAGCATTTTGTGTTCATAATTTAGAAACAAAAAAAGCACCATGAAATTAATTTCCTCTTTAAGTTTAGAAGTTGTGCCCAGGTACAGTGCATCAGTCACAAATATGAAGACAGGCAGTCACAGAAAAGGTAAATAACATGGCCACAGCTTTACTGCCAAGTAGTACTATAATGCACTAAGAGGACCTCTGCTTTTTTTTACTCCTGTCCTATAGGAGGTTTTTTTTGCCTTCCTTCATTACTGGTATTGCCATATTTCTACCCAACATCCCGTGTCTCCCTAATATCACTGTGTTCTCTTGTGTCCTGTACAAGCAGCACCTCCAGTATTGATGTTGTTGGGATGTGCTACGCTTGGATATAGGATGTTCATCCACCATTGGTTTTATCATGCGTGAACTGCTCACCGTGGGCAGAGCATCCCTGTGTTGCTTCCTGAAAGTTTAGTTCCCACTGCACAAGCCCCACGGAGCTAACATGAGGGTGAATGGCAGATGTGTCCAGAACCTCAGGCTGACTGGTTGACCTGTCTGAACTGAAATTTTGGCTGGGTTGCAGTATGACAGAAAACTAAGAAAATGTCCCCAAATACTATCTAGATGGGGGGAGAAAAAGTGTCACTGGAGAAGCCATGTGCTAACCCTTAAATTAGTCCAGACTTAGTTTGTGGCATTAATTAGAACAGAGGACTAGAAGGAGGAATTAAAAAAAGTTATAAAATGCTACTTCTGCAAAGGATGTGGACCTTTTATCCCATGGCCTTCCAAATTGCCAATGTTTGAAAGCTGTAGTTTATTTGATTAACCCTCTGCACCTAATCAGGTATTTCTGTTTCAGAAGAAGATAGTTTGTCACTACGTAACTTTGCAAAGTCACCAGAGAAATCTGTAAAGAAAACATGGTTAAATTGCCTCTCTTTATGTTCATGTCATTCTAAGAACATCTCTCACATTACTAAGAAGCTTCATATAACATAGGCCTCCTTGTGTTTGTTTCTGCGTGCTTTTTCCAGGACTATCAAACCGAATTTCTGGTTTTCCTATACCACAGCCTAACCTTTGAGAGTAGAGGTCTTTGCGAGTTATCTGGGGCTCATGCTGTTCTTTCTCTATTACAGCACACTCTTTTCCAAACATCATGAGTCAAAAAATGACCCACAGAGCCATCATGCAGTATAATACTATATATATGTGCCATTGTTAGATGACTTGGGTTATGACCAATGATGCTGACAGCCTCACGAGAAACGAGATCTGGAAACCCAGACAGCAGCATCTCAGGAAATTCTTGTCTGGGAACTTAGTGTCTGAACACACTGAGCTGGAAGCAGTTGGTTGTGAGTGGCCAAGAATGCCTATGGGAGCCTCCCTTACCTACAGGGATAGTGTATAAAAAACACTGCTTACTAGTTTTGGGGATAAGACATGACTAAGGAAATAAAGGGACGTCAGAAATAAGGATTGTAGGTAGGAGATAGATGGCTCATTATTTCAATGGTCAGATCCACCATTTAATTGACTTCTTGGGACAGAAGTGAAATCCACCCAACAGAAAGTTCCAGCTAGAGAATTTCCACAGCTGGTGAGATTTCAGGAACACAGTTTCAGAACAGTGTCTCCTCTGCTTTTTTTCCTTCTCCTTTGGGACCCAGAGAAGCCTCCATGACAGTCTTTAGAAGAGAGGGAGGTAAATCAACATGTCTATGGTCCAAGGAAAAGAAGGGTGAGGTGAGCTTTTGGCAGTCGTGCAACATCAGGAGTGGAATGTGGCCTAAAACTCTGAAATTATTTGCTAATATTAATATTTTTGTTAGCATGACATATGTTTACAACCATTACTTGGGAAGAAGAAAGTTGAAGTGAAAAGCTGTAAAAGCATTTCTCTGTTTGAAAGGAAAACATTTTCCCATAATTTTGGCTCCTACTTTATCATTAAATAATTACCCCAATTTAAGCTAATTGTTTATCTATCCCTCCATGATATCCCTAGATAAGTCTGTTTTGAACTTGTTCAAAAGGAACAAAGCAATGCCACCTGATTTTTGGACGCTATATATCCTTAGTGTATTTTTCACCTTGTGAAGACAACCTTAACCTGCAGAGTGAGCGTAAAGGGCTACTTAAATGCAAATAGCTTTTAGTGACCAAATCCAAGAATGAGGTGGCCAGAGAAACAGGCTCTGGAAATGTCCTAAAGCGCAGACATTCAGAGGTGTACTGCTGACATTTACCAAATGAAACATGCAAAGCATTTAGTGCTATACATCACACACAAGTGTGCAGACTAATATGAGTTGCCTTTTCCTGCGAGGCATTCTCTCCTTTTGAATCCTGTGGCATTCCTTAACAGTGTTTGCCTGAGAATACATTTTCTTGAGCATCAAACACAGAAGCAGGAGGAACTTTAAGAAATAAAACTAGAAAAATAAAAACATATTTCACTGTTGATCCTAAGTCCTTCTTCAAAAACACCTGCTTAATAACAAAATACCAAATAAACTGTGGTGTTATAGGAGTCACCAGCTACATATCAAATTGCCAAATGTTTCACTCACTGGCTCTCAGTCCCTTTGATTTCCTAAGGCATGCTGTGGGAGAGCAGGGGAGCTCTTCCAGAAGGCTGAATTCTTGGCTGATGTGGCTGAAGAGAGGTCAGACCATGATAACAGAAATGCAAAACATTAGTGTCACTTTTTCATTGCATTTGACCAATAAAGTTTTAGGGCTTTAAAATCTAGAGATAAAATACACACTTACCCAGCCAAATAAAATGGAGATCAAGAAAGCTAGCAGTTAACAGAGGGACTTAATGTATTACTTCAAAAAAACCATGGTAACTCACATAAGAAATTATTAATTTTTATCTCACAGCAATGTCATTAGCTGAAATTTATTGTTTAAGTTTCTCTATTCAATTTTTGAGTCAGAACTACCATAAAGTATATACCATTGTTTTATGAACTTTTATAAAAAGTGTATGTGTTTAAGTTACCTTGTTAGGTATCTAGTTACTTTAAAAATACCTGCACTACATATACTAGTTTCCTTAAGGGGTTAGTGAGTGCAAGGATACCTTGACAAAAACCTATGAGCCAAAGTCTGAAAATAAAGTGCATGACGGAAGCATCAAAAATAAATATACTTGGAACCAATGGAGTTGGGCCAACTTGTACCAGCAATAACTGTGTACAATTCCTCTAGTCAGGTAGAGAGATACTTCAGGTTTGCTAAAGAGCAGCAATGTGGACAGAGAGAGTTTGATACTGTCAGCATTTGTTTTAATTGTGTGCTATAGCTACTGCTGCTCCACTGCAGAATCGTGTCTCATCACACAGCTTGAACGAGATTATGGCAAAACGTAGCTAGATCATGGTCTAATTGCTCTCCCATCACTGTAGCACATGAAGCTGCAGTTTGCCTTGCATTTTTCAAGTATCTTTGGAAGATTGAAAGCCAACACGTTAGTCCTTCTTCTGCTGTATTAAAACTCTCAGGTTTGATTGTCCAGCTTGAATGCTGTGGTGTGGGCAGACATGAACTCCACCGCCTGTCCTCCATGCTGGACAGGTGACAGAAAGTTTTGATACTGATATCCACATAAGCAAGCAGAAAGATCTGGGCAAAACATGCTAGCAAGATATTCCAGACAGTGGATTGTTTTGGGTAACCTATGACCATCACTTTCCTGACTATTCTGGTGCCAGAGCCCTGCCAATTTGAGCTGGGTGCTGCTAAGAGTGTGGCCATAACATCCGGGACAAGCAACATGCTACATGTGGGACAGATACTGTTCAGTGGGGAGTGTGCTCTCTCAGCTACACGTTACAATTTTCTTTATCCTTTCAAGGAGCAGCAAATTCAGCTTTCTCCAGGGTATTTTCCACCTTTCTGCTTCTGCAAAGCCTTTTTCCTCTTCCCCTTAATTCTTCCTTTCCAGTGCTGACCCCAGCCTTATCTTTTTGAGGAAGCAAAATTTTTTTTTTTCCTATCTTACTCAAATCTTTGTGATGGCGACAGCTATGCCCAGCCAGTGAACCTTGTAGAGGAGCTGAGGTTACTGCTGCAGGCCCAGTGCTGAATGAATCCAGGTGTATTGCTTTCAGAGGAGAAATAGATTTTATTTAGTCAGTTAAGAGCATGGGCAGAACAAGCTCCCTTCTCTGCCCAGCTGTGTAGACAACCCCAAATGGTAGCTCTCTGATGGAAAGAAATACTCAAATGAATGATAGGGTGGAGGTAGAAGAGAAGAAAGCAGAGTGAAGGAGTGCAGTGCTGCAGGGTGAAGGAGTGCAATGCTGCAGGGTGAGGACTTCTTTTGGAGGAGATAAAATAGGAAGTAAGACATAGGAGAAATTGGGAGAGATTTTTTTTTCAGAGATTTAAAGACAAAATCCAATCTACAGGAAAACAGACATTTGAAGTTTGACTTGCATCTGAGTCAGGCACTGCTGAAGAAGGAACAAGTAAGTGGAAGAAAGAGGACATAAAGGAAGTGGGTGGGGACAATCTCTTGTGGAAAGAGAAGTGTGTAGATGGGAGTGTTGTTGCTTGTATATCATAGAAAAAATGGCAACTCCTCACTGTGCCGTGTTCAATTTAGATTTTTTTTAACATAATTACCTAATATATTTGGTATTTATACACCTGAACTCCCATGAGCTCAGTGTGAATGTAGGCACCTAAATATCCCTACAACTGGTTTACATGCCTATTGGAAAGGAATAGTTGCTAGTTTACTATAAACCAAGGATTACAATCTGATCTGGCACATCTCTAGATATTATTTCTTTGCAGATGGATAAGAAAGTGCCTTTTAAACACATGAAAAAATATTGCTCATACTGATAGACTGGTGAGGAAATAACACCCTAAGAGTGGGTAGTGTGGGATAACATCTCAAGAACAATTATTAGTTATACAACTCAGATGGAACAAGTAACATCAAAACCTTAAACCCAGTCTCAGATCACAATCTGAAGTGCTCCTACATTTCCAAAACATCAAACCTCAAGTGGAATGTAAGGACAAATGAAACAAGTCTCGATTACAGAGGAACAGACCTTTCATAACTGGGTTTAACCAGGGATCAAACAGGCTTTCCATTGCACCTGAATACAGCATTAGAAGAGTAACAACTATTCATGTCAAGGCCTATTTCACTCTAAAATCCCCTGCTCGCAATAGAAACACTCCATCCCTTATTTCTCTACACCCAATAAATCTAGGAATGCATGATGATGTCTCAGAAGTTATATTCTTCTTGAATATAATAATATTGAATACAATAGCTTTTTAAAAAGTGGTATATGCTGTGACCAGGAAAGGAATTTAAACATATGGAAATGGATTCTACAAAACTGGAAAAGCTTGCAGCTATTGTCCCTGTTTCCTAACAATCTTTGACCAAAAATAGAATAGGTTACAGTGAAGGGTTATAGCAGTGCTTGACAGCTACAGCAGTGATAAAGGATCTCACCTATTTTCTGTCAAATAATGAACATTTTTGTCAATTTAATGTGGTAACTGAATAAATCCACTGGAAACATGAGTAATCAAAGAGTAACTCATTTTGACAATACCTCTAAAACAATAAATGGCTTGGACACTGCTGTGTATGTAAAGTCTGAATAATTTCAACAGTCACACATCTAGTGTAACGCAGTGTATATCTTGAAATAAATGTAGGCTGAAACTGAAATACAATCTTGGCACCTTGGCAAGACACTAATTTACATTAAGTGACACTCGCATAAAGTTCTGTAGAGCATTTATTTTACAGTTTTGTTCATTTTACAATGAAAGCTTTGATGTCTCCATCTTTATGTAATTCTACCTTTTAAAAAACATTGCTATGAATTTAGATGAAAGGAAAAGCATTAAATGTTGTAAATGGCTTTTAGCAGCAATTCAATACATGCTATTATGCCGAGCTGATTCGAAGACTAAATATGGCTTGCGGTGGTACGAACTGATCTCACCTCAACAATTTCAGAGAAGCTGGTACTGCCATACTAAGGTAAACAAGGTGCTTTTGAAGGAGGCCATGCTTTTCTTCCAGTCCTGAAAAAGACGGAGTACAGGGAACCTACATATGATTAAGCTGAATTGTTGCATCCAGCTATTCAGCAATAGCTCGGTAATCTTGATAACAAAATTGTGACCTTACTTCTAATCCCCATGTCACATTTGGACTTGGTCACTGGGCAGTTGAGTGTTGCAAAGGAGACTATGATGTGGTTATTTATGGAAAAAAATGCAGTGTCTTGCAGGGTTTTCTTGTTGCTGCAACTGACATTAAGATACCATTGGCAAGGATTTGCCTCATAGTGGTGTAAAGAAATTATTAAAGCATTACAATATCTTATTTCCAGATAGGTCTATGGTGGTGATTAACCAGCAGACGTTCCTTTTATCCATTGAAAGTGTCTTGTCCTGTCCTCTCATTTGGCAGGAGTTCTCAGAGAAAGGAGTAACTTGGTTCAGAGCTAGGCTACAGACGCACATGTTGAGACTCCAGATGCAGATTCATGACCAGTGTAAGCCTACAAGACAACTGAAAGGGCCAGCTTTCCTCTTGCTCTTCTGGTTTGTGTTTCTGCACCTCTTCACCCCAGCTGTAGCAGGACCTGGCTGCAGAGCCAGCGAATCATCTCATTCCTCTCTGGGTCCTTTTTGACCAGATTAGTGACCTGGTCCAGCTCACCACTTGGCAGCACCATCATTAATGCTAATATAAAGGACACCACAGGGATATGCAGTCTAGGGCAGGACAGCTTCTTGCAGCAACAGCATAGTTTCCATCTTCAGATATACAAAGGGACTAAGGTAGTCTGACATTTCCAAACTTACCAGGGCTTCATTCTTAAGATCCTGACTTAGAAAAGCACTGAAGACTCAGATAGCAATGTACATGGATGTATAAAATGCCAGAGAGAGGAGTGCTAGATGCCAGAGAAATAACATAAACTGTAATTTAGGATGAACTTCCTCCACACTGTTGGCTGTTAGTGGCCGTCACTGACACAAGTATCCCAGCGTGACTGAAATAGAAAAATACCATATCTGCTTCCAGCAGCCTAGCCAAACCCTGTGATCTCATCTCCAGTACACTGTTTGCAAAGGTAGAACTAAATCCAGGTGTGCAAAATCTCTCATTCCCTTCTGATACAAGTGTAGATGAAAGGACGTTACATGAAGTGAGCTCATAATAAACGCAAAGCACACAGATTATCTTCTGCTTCAGAGATGAGCAGTTATTTATAGCACAGATACACATTTTAGAAAACTTCTGGATTACAACAGGAAGTCTAATATGAGAAAAGTTCTTTCTCCTTGTTATATAATGAAAGAAGGGATTTCTAGGTTCATGTACCTGGCCTGATTCCCAGACCCTGGAAGAGCTCTGAAATACTTTTTCCTGCACTCTCCTGTTAAACATTTTATGTCCAGAATGTATAAAATGCAGAAAACATTATCCCACCTTGTAGCAGTCTCTAACTACTGAGACAATGAAATCAAGTTCTTTCCTCTGGTGATAATGGTGTCAGATTCAGTTTCCAGAACCTGATTAGACTGGTGTCCTCCTTTGCTGTGGAAATCTCTGTATCCTGGATAACACAGTGCCCAGAATTGCAGATCAACTCAGCCACCTCTTTCTTCCTGCACCAGAATACCCCTGTTCTTCCTCAAAAGAGCATCTTCACTACTTCCAATTCAAAACTGAAGTGCAACTTTGGGGCAATGTGCTTCTCCAAACTAGTTCAATGAAGGATAAGCTATGAACCTCAGGAAAAGAAATAATTACTTAAAAGAGAGAGGAATAATCTTTTGGGGATATACTTAATAATAGAGCCTCTGAGCTGTCTAGGCCTTGCCCAGTAACCCTCATAGCAGGGACATCTTTAAAGAAAAATTCCAGAGAACATAATATTGTGTTTGATACATTGTCTTCAGAATTGATAATCATTTTCCTAGCATGAGATTTGCATCAGATTAAAGTTGTTTCTCTCCCTTCTGTTCTGATAAGGTAACTTGTGCGAAGTTGGGCTTTCTGATAATCACATACACCAGCTGCACTCTGTCACAGGGCCTCTCAGAAAGAAAATTTCTGACATTTCACCTCTGCAGCAACTACTGCTGCAGCTGCGGTACGACTTAAGGCTTCATGTTTGACATGAAATAAAAGAACAAAAGCTGTTGTCCACACTCTGTATTTTGCTTTACTGAAAATATTCATTCTAGAAAACAGAGAATATATTGTGTATGATCTCAAACATGAATGGAAGATTTGCATCTGGAGCTTTAAGCAAGTTCAAAAATACAATTTTTAAACTGATTTTTTTTTCTTTTTTTTCTTTTTTTTTTTGTTAGAGACATTGGAGAAATCTGTGCTATATTAATTTATCTGGCTGAATTTTCTGGGGAAAAATAATCAAACCGCCCAGAGGTGATGGCTTTTTCTTCCTAGGAAGGAGATTTCTTAAGGGTAGAAACACTGCAAGCTGTTCCAAATCTCTGGTACAATGATGAAAATCGTTGTCCATGACAAAGGTAGTGCTGTGCAGGCACACAGTAGGGAGACATCATTTTGTGTAATGCTCCTATTTGTACTGGCAGTAAAACTTTGGACCATGACTATACAGAGGCAAAGAAGTGTCAGTGGCTCAGAATACCTTTGCTGCCAATTATCCCTAACTACTTAAATGGTCTGTATTTTTTTTCTCTAGTGTCTTGAACTACGGTTGTTCAGTGCATTTCTCTTTGTGCAGATACACACACTAACTTTGCTGTAGTTCCCTTAGGTGCAGTGCCATACCCATGCAGGACTGATTTGGTTATGCCCCCTTAGGCATAGCTTTATGAAAAGGCTTTTTAAAAATCACAAACAGAAAAGGGGAGTTACTCCAAGGTAGATACCATGACTTCTCTCTGAAACACAGATAGGACCACTTTAGAAGCTCTTATCTTTTAATCTCCTATCTTTGGATCTTGTCTTCTCTGACGGTCCTTTTCCCTGAGACATGACCTGCTTTGTGAGCCTAGTAAAACTCCAGAAATCAGAGACGTAGCAAAGCATTTGAAACTGCTGCAAACCAACTCTTAAAATGGAAAAGCATACATTCGACCAAAAAAACCCGGAACAGTTTGATCTAGCTGATAAACCATCACAGCCCAGTTTTCAGATACAGTCTGTGTAAATAGCCCTCATCTACAGAACAAAGACAGCATTAGTGATAGTAATAAGTGGCTGAAATCCAACACTGTCAGTTTTTTTTTCTCCTTTCTCTCCCCAGCACTGATTAGTTTTGCACAATCTGCTTGGAAGATTTAAATTACACAGTGTTTGCTAAACCTAACACTTGGCCAAAGAAGTACTTAGCAGAACTAATACAAGGACCACTGATCAAATGACACAGTCTTGAAAAAGTGTCATTATCTATTTGATGAGTGACAATTTAAGCCTCAGTTTGCTGCTGGTCCCTTTTGAAGAACTGGGGCTGCAAAACCATAGTTCATAACTTGACCATATCCTAAGAGCTGTTAATTAATTGTTCATGTAGGCATGGGATTGTTAAATATCACTCCTCTTCAGGTTAAGTGCAAAAAAAGGCTCCATTCCTTTGATGCAAGGAAGTGTGTGACCCACAGAGAAAGATAATGTTGCAATTACATGGCGATAAGGAAAGGTCAGCAGTGCAGACCCTATGTAACGTGTAGGAATCTTTAGTGGAAATAAATTTTTTGATCCTGAAGAAAATATTGGCTATGGGTGGCAAATGTGGCATTAGAATTCTATAATACTGCCTGTTGTTATGTCTTAAAGAATAGGGAAAGGATTAATTTATGATCAGTCAAGGTGTAGGAAGACTCTGTAATTCTCCACCATTCCCTCTGGGTGATTAGTTCCTGCCTTTGGGCAGCTGAATTCAAATCATAGGATATTGCTGTTTGTCTGGAAGGTAGGACTACAATGCTGTAAATTCTAGCCATTCAAATGTTTTCTGGCCTAAAACCACATGCAATGCTAGAACTAAGCCAGCAGGTTTGACAGCAGGCTTCCTGCTAACCTGCAGCAGGAAGAAAACTTGGCTGTTCGATAAGCAGTACCCTCTTTCTGAGTCACTATTAAGACTAAAACTAGAGTTGTGGCTAGTAGGTTTTTTGTAGCCTGACTGTCATTTCAAAATAGCAATTAGGAGTCTTGGAAAAAAAAATTGTCAAGTTAGCGATAATACTCTGGACAAATTCCAGCTGCTTCTCATTTTGTTTCAAGATGCAAGAACAGTGAGCTAGGAGAAGAGGTAGAGAAAAGCTCCAATTAAAATCAACATACATCTTTCTTAAGGTCCTACAAATGCTGGCATGATAAATTTGCAGTGAGAGGAGCCTCATATGTGCAGTACTACTTCAGTGCCCTCTTTTATCTCAGCTGCTGAAATTTGCCATTGCTCTGATCTTCCTGGAAACATTCAGAACAGGCTGAGGGATTGCCTCCACCACCTCCTGTCATCAGCACTGTTTTGTTGACTCCCATTTCCCTGTCAAGGAGCTGTCTCCATTTTATACTCTTATATATATATCTTTATGCCCTTGCAGTGCCAAACCGAACTGGGTCCCTGTCTACGAGCAGTGCTTCCAAGTAATGCTGGTAGTGAGAGGAAGAGAGGTCTTCTGCCTCTGAACCCAAACCACAGCAAATTTTCCATTCCTTCTAGCACACCTCTGCAGAAGGCTACGAAGTTCATGCCCAGCTTGCCTGAGGGAAGCAAATGCCATGGGCAAGGCTAAGAAGACACGACCACATGAATGCATCACCTCAACCTGAGGAACAATTTTGCTTTTCCCTTTGTCATTGTCTTCCAACATTTCTCCTGTCCAAAGAAATTCACTGTGGCAGAAGCCAGATGCATGTTGGTTTTTTTCTCACTGTCTCATGCAGCTGTTTGGGTGAGCTGCTCAAAACACAGTGTAGCCACAAGGTTTATTATTTGACTTTATATCCTTCTTTTTCCCCTCTAGAAAGAATTTTCACTGTGCTATTTTGTGACACTTTAAAGATGGCACATATGAACTTAATATAAAAAATATCCTGTCTCCACAGTGCCCCACTGAAGAGCGTACCAAATAAGAGTAAACACTATCAAAGCTCTTTCGGCTTGTTTTCTTAAACTAATTTTACTTCAGCACTTCAATGCAGTACCTATTTTTAAGAGCATGAGCTCAGGCTATCCCTACTTGGGCAGAGCCCACGAGTTCAAAACTTAGAGAGATACTTCCCTCTGGTGGTCATGTTTATAAAATGGTGTCGTCTTCAGGAAAAATAGGTGTAAAACAATGGGTCTTCTGTGCTTGGTCCTGCAAGGTTCAGGTAAATAGTCACAGCATTTAGCTTTGTGCATCTACATCTAGATGCTCCCAAGTGCCTCTGGAAGCGTCTGCCTTTTCCCAAGGGCTATATAAGGAACCGTGCTCCCTAACTTGAACCATGGTAGTTGGATATCTCATGGAGGTAGTCCAAGCACTATCCTATAGCTCCCTGATACTTTAACTGGTAGTTGACATCATCAGATATTTCAGTCCCATATAAATATCACTGAACAATCATATTGGTTTAATCATTATTCACAAACATAAGGGGTAGACATCGAGTTTACATCAGAAACATAATCTGTGCTCAAGATTACTATATTGAGGGAAATACTGAGAAAGTGGGCCATGATTTCTAGGACATGTCACCAGGTTATGAGGAAGATGTGTTGCCAGGTTGTATTTTGGACTACTTGCAACTTGGGAAACTATCCCGAAGTGTTCTCCCTGGACCTCCTGTTTGTCAAGCAAGCAATCACTTCACAGGTATGTTAGGAAGAGCCAGATGAGTATTTTTGGACAAATGTTAAAGATGGACATTTTCTTGAATGGCAATTATTCTCATTCTGAGGAAAAACAATGTAGAGAGAGAAAAAATATTTTCAAACAAGCAACTGGTTAAAAATTGAACAGGTTTTCAGATTGCTGTATAATATTGTCATATTTTGTCAGTAGAATAATTTGCATTGCTGTTCATGTAAGAAGAGTTTAGATGATCTAGCAGTTTAGCAGCTACGATTCACTGTATTTCTCCATATTCAATACACATTTTAAACTTTTTTTATGTTGTCAGTTTATTTCATAAAGGTTGTATCTATTTAGCTGACTGAGGATTTTCATATAGTATAAGGATTTACATTTTTACGAGTGCTCAAGAACTTTTATTGCTAAACTTTTTGTAGAGAAGCTGAGTATCTGGTATGCTTCAGCAATTTATATTATGGTCCACAGATGGAAGAAATATTCAGGCAATAAAAGAGAATCAGACTTCTCATTTGATGTTAATTATCCAGATAGCCTTATGTCCCAACAACCTCCTGCTATACAGGTTGATTGATTTATGATCATTACTTCACGAATTAAAGCACTGTCCTAAACTAGTGTAGCCGTTGATCACCTGTATTGCTTTTGCAGTTGTTATGATACCACTTAGGGATTCTGCCAAGGCAAAATTGTGCTTCTTTTTTATTGTGTCACACCTACAACTCAGTCCTTGTTTCATTATGCTCTAGGCAGAAAAAAACATTATCCACACTGTTTTTAGAAAGCTATTTCTCGTTTCAGTCTCACCCTCAGTTCTTGGGCTCCTAAAAAGATTGAACTTCAGTTCTGCTAGATTGCTGTTGGTTTTCTTCCCTATAGATTGCTTCAGTCCATAAAGCCTAATTTTTTAACATAATTCCATTAAAAATCAGGTTCCCTCTTTATCTTGGACACTAGTACATTGACCTTGCTCTTTTGTGTCTCTTTATTGACAGCTGCAGAGTTTCCCCTCTTTGGCTCTAATCACAATCAAATTGAGACAAATTTATCTCATTTATCTTAATCATTCCTATTTATTTGTCGTATGGTAACATCAGATGGCAACAAGATGGCTAGAAAACTTATTTACTGAAATGCTACTTAAGTAGAGGGAATGTTTAAATAGTGTGGTAGGCTTACCTAGTAGCTCTTGAATGGGCTTGACATAGCCTCTGTGAATACCAGAAGAGTTAAGATATATGATACCTTAACTATTGGAGAAAAGTGTGTCCCCTGAGCACGCGATCAGGTAAAAGAGAAGAACAGTTCACACAAACCATCTTCACAACAGTTGAAAGAAGGTTGTGGGGTAATGTCTGGAGTTAGCTCTAAAACAAAAACTGCTACAGATTAAGGAACTGAGACTACAAGTTGCTATTAATTCTCATTTTATCCCCAACCAAAACTCTTAGCAGTCCCCACTCCTCCAGCTAATCATTTTATTCTTGCTATCTTTGTAGCAGACTACCTGGCCATAAGACTGGTCAGAATTACATACAACCAGACACTACACCAGAATAAACTCAAACCCACCTGCTGACTCTTGACTTGTTAGTTTCAACATCCTAACACAACCTTTGACTTTTATTAACAAATAATACTGGATTTTCTAATAATTATAAACAGTTTGTTGTGTGCTTTTAAGGTACCTTCAGTCAGTTGCAACCTCTTACTTTTCAGCTCTTGCTGTTTTCAGTCATAGTGAGGCACTTAATTCTGACTCAATTCTGCTCAGCACATTAGCAACCTCTTTTAAATCATCCCCTGCTTTCCCATATCCTTGAACATAATAGATCCTCATCATAAACTTTTAAAAGATATTCTCTGTTAATGTGCTGTATTGAGACCTAAGAGTCTGTAAAAGATAAAAAGACAAAAATTGAAGCTTTACTGAGAGGTACCCTAAAGTATTGTAATTTTCATTTCAGCAATAGCTCCAAACTGCAGTGAACACAGATCAGAAATTACCTGCCATCATACATTGCAAAAAAGGGTAGCTTCTCTCTCTTGCTGAACAGTAATAATCTCTCTCTGCTATTGCAAAGTTTATCAAATTAGATTCAGTTAAACTCCTTACCTTCACTTTCCAAACTATTTAGACAGATAATCACTTCAACTAAAGTATAACTTAAGCTCCCAGGAACGAATGCAAAGTGGTAGAAAGAATTAATTGAATTAGTCCTGAGAGTTCAGATATATTCAACGGCACTCTATAGAAAACCTTGCATAAGACCTATCAAGACCTTAATAGAAATTAGAGATGATCAAGGCATTTTATACCAACAATGAATTGAATCAACATTTTAGAACTCTGTATAAAAATTTCAAGACCTGTAGAAGGTTCATTTCTGTAAGGTTTTTCAAATTAATTTATTGGTAATATGAAAAAAATCCCTGTGGTTATTCCACTGATTAAGTCCTGTTCAGTCTGGCAGATCTTTCCTAGGAAGGGAGAGTTTTGTTTGCATCCTTTGGGTGATGTCATTACATAAGATTAGACTATAATTTAGATGCCAGCACCGTATCCTTACAATGTGGAGAGTTGCATTAAGCAGATTTCAGTTCCTTCACAGGGTTATCTAATATGTCTCATGTCAGCATACAATGCACATGCATGTGTTCTCATCCTCTCCACAGAGATAAACCAATCTCACAGTGGTAAACATGTTAAACAGGAAAAACAGATTTTTAACAAATCACATCATAAACTCTATCTAAATTAACTATCTAGAAAAACACTGAGACATTACTTGAAATAATATCTTTAAGATGAGTCATAGCTGGATTCAAGTTAAAATTGGATTATTACAATGCAGGTAGATAGGCTTGTTTAGATTTCTTTTCATTATGAAGCTGCTTTGAGCAACTTTAGCTCACCTCAGCCAGACTAATGCTTCCTGTCTGGTGAATAACATCACTAGAATATTTATATATATACCTGTCAGTTTTCAAGAAAGGAAAACTTATTTTTAATATAAAGGAAGACCTAACTGAGAGGTCTCCAGGTAATGAAGTTCCAGATGGGCAAAAAGTAAAAAAGATTTTTGTTTTAAACACAGTAATACCTACCTAGAAATTCGACTTTTTAGATTCAAAGCAAACAAGAGGCTTTAGGTTGCCTTTCCGTGGATGCCCAGACAAAACCTACCCACCACTGACTCTAAACCCTTCGTAACTACTGCTTGATTCACTGTCCAACCTCATACTGGTCCTGTCTCTTGCATTTTGTAAGTTCTTCACTCATTTACTAGACAGTTAGTGGAGTCCAGCTCTTTTTGTCTCTGATAAATAAAATGCTGTTTCCTGACACAGAGCCCTCACTCTGAACTTGAAGATCGTTGACCCAGTCCACATGGGTTTAGGATTGCATGAAAGAGAAGTCAGAAACACTAATTCTCTTGGAAGACCTAACCCCCTGTACATTGCCAGAGCCTGCCTAGCACACGTTGACAAGATTAGACCTTTTCACAAAAATGTCAGCTAGGGGACTTTCCACACTTCCCATTCAACCTCTTCTTACTCTTAGCAGTATTCTACAGGTTTTTGGAGTGACTTCAAATCCCGTACAAATAGCAAATGCATTCTCCTCCTCATGTGAGAGATACCGGAGACAGAAAATCAGGTGTCACCATCACTTTTTTCTCTAACATTCAGCTGTCTGCTTTGCAGGGCACTGTGAAGGCACTCTGAAGTCTCAAAAAACTTTAGAGCTCTTTCAAAAGGTTGAGATTTATGAAGTTATGTGGTGTGGTTCTTAGTGACTGATGTAGAAATCCAAGAATGCAAACCAAAAGGAAGTCCTATGGTATGCCACAGCTGAAATGAACGCAACTCTGTTGGTATTAACTGTGGATTGGTAAGGACATTTATGAGTTTAACTGCCAGATTCAGCAAGCTTGTTGTTAAATGATCACAATTTGTTGCTATTACTACTGAGTCAATCATTCTGAGATATTGTGTTGTGCTGAAGAAATCTCCAACTCTGATACAGGAAAGGAAAAAATTATCTTTGTTCGACTGAAAACAAATATAATACTCCAGCAGTCAGGCATCTTTTGATGTTTTTTTGTTTTACATGCTGAATAATAATTTGTTTCATGTTTTAAAATAATACCTGATTCAAACTGAGGACTCTAATATGATCTCAGTAAAAGTGTTTGTCCTCAGAAGGCAAATGGAAGCAATTTACTACCTGTTATTAAAGAACACATAATTTTCTAGCATACAGAATAAAATTTTACTGTTGAAAAGGCTCAGGTTGATGTTTTACATTTTATTTGTAATCTTTTGGATAAAGACCCAAGTCTGCAATTTACTGGAATGTAGCTTTACATGTATTACTTTAAAACATACAGTATAGAAATTTGTATGTCCCTCTGAAAAAAAAAAATGTACTGAAATTTCAGTTTCAGGAACTTTTTTTGGTTAATGAAAGCAAAAAGTCATCACAGAACAAGACAAGACAGTGTTCAAAGTAAATAAAGGTCGCACATGACAAGAACAACTCTGGAAACTGAATTTGCAAATTAACTAGCACATGTTATCACACTTCATTAAAGCACATTGAGACCACTCTGTACCTTTGTTCTTTTTATGTCTTGGGAAGAATATAAAAAGAAAACACAGATCAGATTTAATTACCATCTTTTCATGTTAGAACTGTTTAGCATTGCACATTTCCACATAGATTCTGTTTTGTAACAGAAACATTTGGGCTATGATAACATCAAAGATGTCAAAGTGCCTTTAAACAAGTCCAAATGAAAACTAAATAGTAATTGCCATTCTTCCGGTTTAAGCTGTTGACAGCAATAGGCTTGGAAATTGGTATTGAATACTCAAATTATTAAGGCACATCTATGTTGTAATTATTTTTGGAACTTAAAACTTAAAAAATACTACTGAGTAGTAATAGTAGGTGAATGACAAGAGCTTTTAAATAATTTTATTTCTCGATAGTGAAGAAGTAGTCCTGAATTCTCTGTAGAGCTTGGCAGGGAGCTGCAGTTGAGAGGCTGCTCTGCAACGGAAGGTGAGCTGATCCTGGAGCCAAGGGGCAACAAGGCAGGCAGGGCAAAGACCCTCAGACAAAGGCCATGTCCCATGCTGCTTAAGCAAGTGGAGCAGAGTAAGTCAGGGGATTACAACCAGGAACAGCCAGTGATCCCAATAGTCAAACAAGACCATGGTGATGAGACAAGTCCAAGGCCAAGCCAGGGAGGCAAGTCAGCAGGTCATCATGGCACAAGAATGGGCACAGGCACCCCTACAGTGCAGCTCAGACAAGGACCATGGGCCAGGTTGGAGCCCAAATGCAGCTCCTGAGCCCAGGGGAGTCCCCAGTAAGGCTTCTCCTGGCTCTTTCTCACACAGCTCTTTGCCAGCAGCCGGAATTAAGGTTACAGCCACACTGTGCAAGAGCTGGTCTTGAGCACCTGCAGTCAAAGCTGGAGGAGGAAAGAGGCTGCAGAAGCTGTTGGTGCACTCAGGCCCTGTCAGAGCTCTCCTCAGCCCCACTAAATGGCTTGCATGCATGTGTGAAATTTCTGAAATGTCTGTAAAAGGAAGAGATGGGATCTCCTGTATTACTTATTCCTACATTCTTGTATCACAACTAATGTTCAAACTATTTATAAAAGATATTCAATCCCCTTTCATAGATCAGAATCAATGAAGTAACGTTCTTAGCTGAAGACAGCTCTATCCTTCGCATTTCCTCATGGTGCATTATAGACATACATTCTTGTCACAAATCAGGATATGAAAGTGGGCATGTCCATCTTCTTGATTTTTTGGAAGAGACTGATCTGGTCCCGTAATCACATATCTATCTAGGTGAGAGTCCAGTGCTAAGAGTGGCTGAGAATCTCAAGAGAAAGCCAGTGCCTTCCTCTATCTAAGGGTTAGGGTTCACAGTGACCAATTAAGGTATCTCCCTGAAAAATGGTTTTGTGAATCCTATGGTCAGCTCGCCTGAGCAAATAGTAAAATATGGAATATAGGGGCAACAAATTGGCCTGCTGGCCTGAATTGTATATGACTTGGCAGCAATGCATGCAGATGATGTTCAGTATCAAAGGATGGGAGAGAAATTTCTGCATTCATCTGTTAGTGCTCTACCAGAAGTAGATGTTGCAATGCTGGGTCAAATGACCTTTGTGGATTTATCTTCCAGTTTATCAATTCATACAAAATTAGTATTAAATCTTCCTGGTTTTGAATGCCAATCTCTGTCTTTCAATGTTTTAATACCATTTGATTTCAGGAAATATCTTCATGTTGAATATCAACATAATTTTTCAAACATTAATAAAGATAAACACGAACTCCTAAACCTTGAATATCTATGTAGGCAGTATCTTTCGTAACTGAAATGTTTGATCCCCTGAGGCTTCATTCTGTTTGCAAATCCAAATTCTGCTCCAGTTGTATCTGGGGATACGTGCTCCCCATGTAGTGTCAATTTCACAGCATTACTGATTAGAGAAGTCATTAGCTCCTGCATATACTCCATGGCCTGTGAATGTGCGTTAATGCTTTGGGCAATGATAGCAACCTTGTATTCATCCCAGGAGCAGCTTTTCTCATATTAAAATCTGTGCTTGGGGTTCAATTTATATTAATTCTTGAAAGAATTCTTTGAAAACCTTGGCAGACTTGTAAATATAAGTAAAAGGGAAGACATGTTAAAACTGCATAGCCAAATGTATCAGCAGTCAGTCAATACCTGCCTTTTTCCTTACAATTGCTTCTACTGGCATAGTAAATTTAAACCAGAATCACATGAAAATGAGTCTAAATACAAACAGAATAAATTGTTTACTATTAGATGATTATTGCAGTAAGCACATGTTTTAAAAACTGTGTTCTAAAAATAATTTAAAAATTCATTTCATTTAAACATGTTTGAGAAATCCTGAAACGTAACAGCATGAAATGGGAGTATCAACAGATCTCTGTACCTTCCAGTTTAATAATATACCTTTAAAGATGAGTCACACAGAACTCAAGATTTTCAGCATTATTGACTGCTTCAAATATTTTCTCACATTATCTTTTGTGGGTCTGAGCTATACTTTCTACTTGTATCAAATATTTTCATTAGTATTCAGGAATACTCGGCCTCATCTGCCACTTGGTTTTAATCCGACTTTTAAAATGCTTCCCAGAATTATCCGGCTTTATTATTTATTCTTCTGCTCAAGCTATACATTACTGTTTGCTCTCTGCATATTTTTGTAAAGGCCTCTCCCCTACAAAGCTTAAATCTCTCATCCACAAAGTCTCAAAACTCTAGACTGTGCTACAGTTGAATATTAGACATTTTTTTGGCACACTTCTGTAATTCAGGTTAGCTTTCAAACCACAGCAATTCACTCGTTCCTTGCTGTATCCTGTCTTGTTTCTTTGATGGTCTTTTAACATGTTACTCTACACAAACCAGGTGATTAGGCCCAGTCAGCATGGGTTTATGAAAGGCAGGTCCTACCTGACTAACCTGATCTCCTTCTATGACAAGGTGACCCACTTAGTGGATGAGGGAAAGATTGTGGATGTTGTCTACATAGAATTTAGTAAGGCCTTTGACACCATTTCCAACAGCATTCTCATGGAGAAACTCATGGCTTAGACAGGTGTACTGTTTGCTGGGTGAAAAACTGGCTGGGTCCAAAGTCTTGTGAATGCGGTTAAATCCAGATGGTAGCTGGTCGCAAGTGGTGTTCCCCCAGGCTCAACTCTGGGGCCAGTTCTGTTTAATATCTTTATCAATGATCCGGATGAGGGGATTGAGTGCACCCTCAGTAAGTTTTCAGATGACACCAAGTTGGGCGGGTGTGTTGATCTGCTGGAGGGTAGGAAGGCTCTACAGGAGGATCTGGACAGCCTGGATTGACGCGCTGAGGCCAATTGTATGAGGTTCAACAAGGCTCAGTGCCAGGTCCTGCACCTGGGTCACAACAACCCCCTGCAACACTGCAGGCTTGGGGAAGAATGGCTGGAAAGCTGTCCAGTGGAGAGGGACCTGTAGGTGTTGGTTGATGGGTCATAAGTGGTGTGTAAAATCCTCCATTATTAAAATGAAAAGAACTTTCAGGGTGACATTTCCAACGCTGTACAAAGACACAATGTTTTTTTCAGTGCTGCAGGTAAAGCAAACCTGTGTGCATAAATGTTTAGACAATTTAGATGAATGACCTGTCATTATGATTTCTTAAAAAAGTTATGCAATCTTTGCCTGTATCGCTTCCCTATTTGTATGCATAGGAGGCACTGTGAGGCAAAAATTTAGCCTCATTTGAAGATTATTGTTAGTCTCTCCATTTCAGTGAACAGGAAAGGCTAATTGCCCTTAGCTAGCATTTTTGCTTCTAGCCAACTTTTCAATTTTTTTTCCTGGAAATATATTTTAAAAAGTGGTTTGAAGTATTTTCATGTCAATATATTTTTTCTCATATGTTACAAATTTCCAAAGAGACATACTGTATAAATCAAAACAAATTAAAAAATGTCCACATGACACTGTGTTTTCATGTATGCTATGGTCATTCAATAATTTTTACAAAGCTCAAAGTGTTTTACAGTAAGAATCTTGCTACTGAATAGAAACAATGGCTTTTTTCAAAAATTGTAAGTCTCTGTATTCGTTTTACTGATTTTTTAATATATAACAGTATATGTAACACTTTTCTTCTACTTGTGGAGAGCTTCAAACTTCTTACATTTTGTAGAACAGAGTCCATGCAGAACAGAGTGACAGCTGCTGCTTCCAACACCCCCAGCCCACTCCAGTGAACATACTTCTCTGCTTCATTAGTAGGATGTGGGAAAACCAGGTCCAGTGCTCTACAATATGCCTCTGTGCTTCTCTCCAGCGAGTACCTGTGTCACCAGGCTGTGGATTACGCTGTGATATCGCTTTGAGGTCACGTGTTAATGATTACAATGGCAGGAGTGCTCCTCTTTTAAAGCCACCATGATATGTTAAAAAAACCCCACAAAAACCCCACACGTTAGCCCAATATTTGTTGAGTCAATAGATGAGAGGAACAATAAAAGAGGCTCTAGGCCATTGTTAGGAGAAAAGAATCCTGGGCTCTCAGTCCTCAAGGGTTTTTTCTTACATGAATACCTGAAAATCCCTTCAAACAGAACTAGAAACCACTACTCCCTTTCCCCAGTTAGTGTCCTAAGAATTGGGAGTCATCTTTATAACCAGGCTCTTTTTCCCACTGTAGCCCCATAAAATCTTCATCAATGCAAAAGACTTTGACTCTGTATTCCGAGTAAGCTGGGGACACCTAGCCAGTTGAACTCTTCCACAAGACAAGAGATGTGCATTTTAATGGCATTCAGTGAAAGAAGGCATTGAACTGAGGTCCCATTTCAGTGGTGCGTAGCTGAAAGAAGGGTCATGAGCTGCTCTGCTTGTGAAAGGCAAAGGCACCTTCAGAGTTTCTAAATTGAATCTCAAAGAGAAAGAAAAATTTATTTAAACCACTGAGAAAATGTAGAGGTTTAAAGACATTTGCCTGTTGCCTAGTTATAGGCAGCTGCCTGCTCAGCATGCTCTTTCTAATCCCACTAGGAGGGACTAGCCCCTCTCAGTACATCAAGCTTTCCTTTATCCAAGATAGCTAACACAAGGTCTTCTTGAGTCAAGGATCAAGAATAAAATTCGGTCACCTGGCTTTAGACACTGGCAGTTACATGCATACATCTTCACTAGGTATCTCAGAGTCCCTCTGTAGTCAAAGAAAGACACATTTCACGTTAAGTTATGGATGTTAGCTCAGATGCAGGTCAAAGGAACTGAGCTCTGGAGATGCCTACTTCTCTCCAGTGATGACAGGGAGAGTCTAAGATGATCTACTCAGATACAGATATGTACATTGTAAACACTTGAAGTTACATAAAATGAACAAAAATACAAGTAATGCAAATATCCAGTGTGGCTGTATGAAAACAGACATTTCAAATACACTTCCTGCATTCTGCTGCTGGTCTAAGCCGGATGGAGGTAAGGCATTACGAGGGTGTTCCCCTCTTGGCCTAAAAATCCCAGTTGACTTTAAAACAAACAGATATATGCTCCTTTGGTCTTTTGAAAGTCCCTGATTCCTGATGATAATTGTATCAAGGTCAGGTATAGGCAAAGATGCTTTTTTATTTTTACTGGAAGATTTTCTGTCCCTGGGAAAAGAAGGAAAGTTACTGAATTTTCTTTTCCCAAGGCAGGCTATATTTAGCTTTAATCCATCCACTGAGGTGAATATGTGAAATGTTTATTTTTTTGCAAGTCCAGGAAAATCTTACTTGTCACTAATTTGCAGCAGTGAGAATTCACCTGGCTGTGGTTAGAAAGACAGATGAGTCAAATTTCTTCCTTAGTACATAACATATATGAATTAAAGATCAGCCTGTAGCAGGAGATCCTAAGTAAACAATATGCATAATTGTAATTGCTTTGTTATGATTAGGAAAAGAAAATGCACTCATAACAGAGTACTTATCACTTAAAATGACTGAATTTAACAAGAACTTTAATGCCACTGCTGTCAAACTAAATTGAAATGACTGATGTCTGTCAGAACTGGCTGATACATTCACCATCATTGCAGAAAGGAAGTCAAATGACATACTGCGAGGCTATGGCAGACAAGTGCATGGTTAGTAAAGATAGTAATCTCAAACATGTTTTTAATGTACTTGTGTCTTGTAACGATTAATATGTGATTGATCATTTACCGTTTAAAATTAAAACAAACACGAAACAATGACAGTTTAGATTTCTGCATTATCCACTTAGGAGTGGGTCCAATTCCTACTGAAGTAGTGAAAACATTTACTGAATTAACAGAGAGATGAACCTATGCCTTTTAAGGAACAGTTTGAATTGTCACACATCTCTTCTAAGATACCAAGCTTAGCAGAGACAGTAATTTCCATAACAATTTCTCTTTCAGAAGAAAAATGTGAATCTGTCTTTTCCTTTTTTATTTAAGAGAAAATGACCAGCACTATGAATGTGCATATATAATCCCCACTAAGAATGAATGAAAATGTTAATTTTCCAAAGAAAGAGATAATAAAAATTCTTAAGAAGTATGCTGTGACTTGGAAAAACATTAATACATTTCCAGTAAAATTCTGTGAAAATTAATTTCTCTTTCAACTGAATAGAAATTGTCAGGTTTTTTTTAAAATTAAAACAGAATTGTTGGAGATCACAAATCCTTATCTACATACATATGTGGTGGTATGAGCTTAAATAAGTTTTGAATGCTATCTGAAAGAGCTTTCCTGTGTTTTTCCCTAGAAATTTTTTCCCTCCCTATTTTTCAGGCAAAATAACTGGTTTTGTAGATTAAACTAAACAAAACAAAAGTGTCCATGGCAGGGAGATAGAGACAACAGCACATGCCATCTTCTCAATTCTGACTCACAGCATCAGAGGGCGGCAGACTCTGCAAACATTTTAAAATGGAGTGAGCCTATTGCAAACCTTAACCAGCCCTTCTGTGTAACAAGAGACTCAATCTCAGAAAAAGCAGGGAGACCTGAATACAAGACTAATTTCCCACCTTGTAAAAAACCCCGTTTGTAGACCTGGGTTTGTTACTCTCTCTTTCGACACAGTTCACAGAGACAGTTCTAGTTTGTCTGTCTCAGACAGAGGATTATAAAAGAGTTGGGAGTTCGTATATGACAGAGGATAAGCAGGTTTTAAGATACATTCAGTAATAGTTGAAAACATATAAGAAGTCCTATAATTACTGACTTTGCTCTTAAATGTGCAGTGGTGACCACAGTAGTTGATCCCACTGAACATCTACCAGAACAGGAATAAGCTTATTTAGACTAAACCAAAATAAATGTTACTGAGCACTGGTTCCTCTTCGCTTTCTTTCAGCCTAAAAGTACATTGCAGTCCAACCAGTCATCACATCTTGCACTGTGTACTTCTGCATCTCCTTTTTATGTCTCTTCTTACTGTTTTCAGTTTTCTTTTTAAAATACAAGCCATGTTCTGCAAAGAGAGTCATGCCTGAACCTGAGGGAGAGGAGGGAGATGTCCCTCTGCTATGTGCTATCTCTGCTGAGCAGCATGTTGACCTCTGTATCTATGGCACTAAAAACCAAAAATGCCCTTTTGTTTTCTGTGCTTCCCTTCAGGAGTCTGAGTTGAGGTTTTTGCCTTTTCTGGAAAACCAAGAAGTTTGGATGTCTGATGGGGGCCTGGTTCCTCCCTAGTGTCCTGAGTAGAGCACAAGTATGCACTCATATGAGATGCTGGGTCTCACACCATCCCTCATGGTGGGTCATATCTCTCAGTCAACTTTGTGTTTGTCAGAGCAGAGTGTACTCCATTAACTGTTTATCATCTGAAGGCTGGACAAGATCATGGAACTTTATAATAGGGAGTAGACCAGCCAACTTTGTGAAATAAAATATTGTTTAAGAGATCAAATAAAACAAGAGAGAATAAATGAACTGCCAATAAATATTTATTCTTAGCAGCTGCAATAAGACCAGGAAGTAGCTGAGTGATACTCCGGGTCTGTCTGTCCCACAGCTAACCACTAATAAAGAAAATGTTTACGAATTATCTCAGCAGAGATGCATAGCTCTATTGCAGCAGGGCTGTGCTGGGTCATATTGGTTACGGTCCTGGCTGAAAAAATGTATATCATATGCAATATAGTATTTAAATTTAATTAGATACATTAGATTTTACCTTAAACTAATTAAATAATCCTAATTTAAATATCTGAAGAAAAATAAACCTAAACCAAAAAAATATGGGTCTCTACTCATTACTGGTTTCTAACTGTATTCATTACTGAGGCTAAAGTGCTTGAGAAAAATGCATCTTGGAAATCTTTCCCAAACTGGGTTATGCTTGATTCAAGCAAACATAGTGATCACCAAAGGCACTGCAATTACGTTGTGTGAAGCACATTAATAACCTCAGTGTATTGCAATATCAATGTCTAAATGAGTACGATTCTAAGTATTGCTTGTTGCCTATCATTCTGCTAAGGTGCTTAAGCACATGACGAACATTAATCCTATTGTTATTCAGCAAAACATTTCCATTTGCAGTTATATAGATGCTACCCAAAAGGGACTGTTCTCTGAAGTCTGAATGGTCCCACAGAACCAGAACTGAAATGCATTCAAAGGAATCATGTGAAACCTGGAAGCTGGGTGTGACCTCATTGGGACCACGTGTAAATTCAAGTGGCCTTTTGTAGCTGAATATTCCCTATTCCCATTTCTCTCTATCATGGAAAGATAAGAAAGGTACTAGGATGAGTTAGATCAGTGGTCTGCCTCTGTAACATACACATTTCCACAGTCCTCAGCCGTCCAGAAAAAGGAAATGTTTGTTATAGCAAACCTTCATTTTTGTCAGCTTAGAGCATCTATTGTGAAAACCATTTGTCATTATACAGAAACTAAGAGAGAATTTGTAAAGAAACAGCTCATTCTTTCTCATGACGTTTTCCTTCTGATATTCACAGTAATATGACTTGTGCCTACTACTAAAAATACTGTTTTTTATGTGTTTGTTGCAAATAATAATCCACATGTCATTGCTGCATTTAATATTTTAAGCACTTGGTTTCAGAAACTTACTCCTTGGAATATATTTAATCTGAGGACTACTCTAGACTGGTCTGAAGAAAACTGATTTTTCATGTGAACAGAAATTTCAAGTCTTTTAAGCAATATGACCATTTCATGTGCACAGTCACTACCAGAACAGCCCAACAGAGTGAGCTCATGTACTGTGAGAGTTGAAGCTGGGCATAGTTAAAGGATATTTTTTGTATATGAGGTTGTTCTTCCTCTTTAAAAATAATAACTGTAAAAGCTCCATTTGCTGTCAAGTTTTACAATGACATATAACATCTCCAGAAGAAACAAGCATCATCTTACATAATTAAACGGAGGAAGAGAGGGAATTCTAGATGAGAACAGTGGGAGTAAAACATACATACAGAAAATCAGGATTTAACAGAAGTAGCACAGGGATCCACCAAGCTTTTTCAGTGTTAGTGAAGGTATTGAACTATGCTGTGGTGATTAACCCCACAGCCAGCTTGTGCATGGCACCGTATTTGTAGGGAAGTGATCTGGCATGAGTCTGGAGGGAGTGTCAGAGTCTTGGGAAAAGGATGAGCTGAAATGGATTCTCCTGCTGAGGTACACTTGCAAAAAATTCTGATGGATAAATGTGGTGTTGAGATATGCAGAAGTTGCTGTAGTGTTGGTCTTTGTTTGCCAATAAAAACTGTATTTATCTAAACGTGAGATGGATCTCCAAAGAACACAGACAATATTCAGCTTTGGAGATAGCACAAGAAGTGAGTGCAAATGTACAGCCTTCCTCATAATGAATCTTCTGGTAAAGTTGGAGCCATTTCACATAAATAGAAAATCTCATTCTGTTCATAAGAACACTTCAAAACCCTGACACTGAAATCCGTTCTCTGAATAAAAATCATAAAATAGAGATCTGCTCAATATAGGCAGGAATATGGCATCTTTTGATGCGATGCGTCACAAATCTGGATCCACAAGGCCTGAATATTTTATACAGGAAAATGTAGGCAAAGGTATTTGAAAGTCAGTGTTACACAGCAGGGAAGAGGGACACTGTAGTGAAGTCACAGAATTTGGACTTTCTTTGCTACCCCAGTTGTCTGCTGTGAAATTATATCTCAAACAAGCAAACAGAATACCATTGGATGGAAACTTTGTTCGCATTTTCAAGATTTGGTGCCTTAGCCCACAGCAAATGCAAGGGGCTTAGATGAATCCAAAGTGCATGAAAGAGCTCAGAGAGCTGATTTTGTGAAGGGCTGTTGTACAGTTACTCCCTCAGAGAAGTCATTTAATCTGTGCCTCAAAGCCCAAACTCTAAACTAAGAGTATTACAGTTGTTCTGAAGGTTGTCAATGGATAAAGTTCATTACTAATTAAAATTAACAGTCATGTCATTACTGTCATTCATATTGTAATGATACCTACTTAGTTACCTAGATGAACGCTATCTACTTCATAGTACCACAGCAGTACTGTTTAAGAAAAATACATTTGAGAGGAATGGGGTACCTAGGTCTGAAAAAGTAATCCCAAAATCTCCCCAGCTCACAGCTGCGCAGTTCTGCCTAAAGCACAGAAAGACTGATTCTGCTTCATTCTGAAGAATCCCCAAAGACATAAATTTAAGCATTCTGTGTACCAGGCTCCTGCCAGTGATCTCTTGCAATATGATTACACTGTGCTCCCTCTCTACAGGTGAGGTATTTCTCTCTCTGGCAAAATGACTGCAGCATTCTGAGACCTCTATTGTGCACATACCGTGTAAGGCTCAGCCCTGAGGATTAGACTGCTTTGCCTTTCTCTTCTTTTCCACAGTCACAGTCTTTCATCCCCGCTCTAGGCTTTAGGCCACTGTACTGGATTTCAGTTTGGTAAAACTGAGCGATTTATAACCACTGAAAATGCTACTCAAGAATTTAGAAATGTATTCGAAGGCAAGGAGTAGAGATCTTGCAAGATCTTAGTACCCGATGTGCTTCATTTTGCAATCCATCAGCATTAAAAACAAATTCCTGCCATAAATATTGCCATGATGTATCAGTTATAACCAAACATCTTTAGACTTCCCTTGCTATAAATCAGACAAGACATGTCTGGTGCAGTACTAGCATAAATACCTTTGCAAAAAAAAAATAAAAAATTAAAGTCTGTGAACACTGAAAGATTTCACATAACTTTATTTGAGAATTCCCCATAATTCCCACATTAGTATGATTATAGGGATGCAGTGGATGGGATACATTATTCAATTTCTGAGCCTTCAATTCTTTGCAAGCACAGCTTCCAATGCAGCTTATGTTCTTAAAATTAACAGTGATGTGATATGTCTTGGTGTTTGCCTAGCTTTAGATGTCTTTGAAAAGCAGGCCACTTAGAAACTGCCTATTGCCCCTCTAAGGAAAAAACTGTTAAAAAATGAAAAGACATTGCAAAAAGCCTATGACTTGTGGGGATGTAGGTTTTTCACTGCTATGTTTCATTCAAGTCTCGTTATCCGTGATAAGAAAATTCTTTCATATATTGAACTAAGGGTTAAGAACTACATGGAAGCTGATTTGCTAGGAAAATTAACAGTCTCCTGCATTAGGAATGAAATAAAAATATTCTAACCCCATGATGCACAAATTCCTGGGATTTGCATCTTAAGGTTGCATTACTGTGTGGCCTTCCTAACAACAGGAGCTCAGCAAATACCACATTCATGCAGTCCGATGTTTAATTTCGTCAGTTGTCTTTTTTCTTCTTCATGACTTCTATATTTAAGCTTGTACAGACTCAACAAACAGGAAAAAAACTGCAACAGTAACATTCAGATAGTCACAAGCTTTTTGAATGTGAACGTATCTTTAGGTCTATAACCATATAGTCTATAACTATAGGGTGTGTTGACCTCCTTGAGGGTAGGG
>NW_010108107.1:25285-44070 GCF_000699245.1 Pterocles gutturalis | reverse complement strand
TTCTGTGATTCTATGATTCTATGATTTGTTTATATAATTAGCTTCATTTTATAGACAAGGTACCAAGTGACATAAAAACTAAGTGCAGATGATGTCACTGTGTAGCTTCTCTTGTGATGGTCTAAATGCAATTGAAGGAGGGTTGTGAGGATGTTGGCTGAGGCTGATGTGCCTAGAAGCACAGCCTGTGAGCCCATTTGTTTCCCCAACTCTAGGACTAGCTACTTGTGAGTAATTGAAGCTCTGGAAGCTGAAATTCACAGTCTTAAACAGTGATTTGTCCAACATCACCATGACAGCTGTGGCAACATCAAGATAAAAATAGCCAGCTATCCCAGTTTCCTGTTCTAGTTATGAGACCATGTTGCCTTCTGCCTTATAACTATAGTGAAAGAAACATTTCAACAATAAAAATAAGGTTCTCATTCATCTATTTACCCTTTGAAAATACAGACTGAGAATAATGTATGTTACTAGCATCAGGTCATGGTATCAAAAGCACAGGTTCTATTCTTACTAAGTTACGTATATATTACTGAATATTCCCCTGACTCCCACGTAGAAGACAGTACCACCCTTTGTGAATAAAGGTGGCATATACTTTCCAATTTATCGACAATGGCATTAACTTTTAAATAAATTACTAAAGGGCCAACTGACTTATCCAGTACATTAAGAGAAACACAGTGAGTTGCACAAGTTTCCTCAGCAAGTCATGAGGTGCTTGACTTATTGTTCCTGACTTACAGTTCTCATTCAGGCAAAAAAATATAATCTTACATGATAAGAGGACAAGCACTAGTGCTGATGAAGTGGAAAGGTCATAGCCAGAATCATGAAATGTAGATCTTAATATTCAGAATGGCAGTAAAAGATAATGAGTGACACAAAAACTGAGGGCAGATGATGTCACTCCATACTTTCTTATCTTGTGATGGATTTACTGACCATACATGGTCATGGGATGGTGCCCTAACCTGATAAAACATGAAGTTGGTTAAAAACCTACTAACAATAAAGAGATCTACAGTTAAACTAATAACTAGAGTAATTTACTTCCATTCAGAAGGGTCTTAATTATTTTAACCATTACTTCTGTGGAAATTATTTTATTTGCCACATAAATCTAGCCAACTCAGAAATGAGGCAGAAAGCTTTTAGCAGTTCAGAGTAACAGAACACCAGTTAATGACATAAAATTAGAACCCAAATATGCTGCTGGGATAAGAGTGCATGTAGCAAATGTAGCGAAATGCCAATGTCCTGAGAGGGAGGCAGTCATTGCTAGGGTAGTTGGAAGACAAACTTGATCCTGTGGCATTAGGAGTTATAGTAGACCTCAAGAAGAAGGAGGGATGATACTAGGTCAGAGGTAGGAGCTCTCAGTGAGCATTATCAACGAAGGGAAAAATACACTGTTGTAAGAAAGATCTGTGGACAGGTAATAAAGGCAACCACAGACTTGTAGGGTAAGTGAAAAATTAACTATCTCACTGAAATGGTTGTTGTTTCAGACTGAGTGTACTCAGGCTGGGCTTCACTCCAGACATGAAGTCTGTCAACATTGAATTTGTCTTGAAATCCTTTATTGTAACTTTCTAACTTCATTCACTGGTGCTGATTCAGTACTGCTGGGTACTGACTGAGACAGAAAAATACAGCATGGGTGGAAAAGTACTCCTTCCTGCAAACGTTAGAGTTTTCTCGGAAGTTTCCTGTCTGAATACTGACCTGGCCTGACCCTGTTTAGCTTGTGAGATCTGATGAGATCAGAGCCTGGGGTTATGGCACTAAACTAAGAAAAGTGATAACAAAACAAAAACGGCATGATTGACAGGGTAGTAGGCTGAACACAATACATCTATGGAGAGCTATGTGTATGTATTCCACTCCTTAATATCCTTTTTGTAGATAAGAAAAATAAGCCTTACCCTGGAGCTAAAAAAGTAATGGGATGAGGGCTGCCTGCCTTACTTGATGGCCATACACAATAAGTATATTATACAAAGATGGATTACTGGAATGGAAAGTGGGTACTCGTGAGATGCTACCTTGAGGCAGGACTGAAGCAGGAGCCATCCTGGACCCTTGTACTGTCTACAGTTATCTCCTTTGGGTGGCCCCACGTTTCTCAGTAAGCTGTGATACGACCCTGCATAGTCCAACTTTAGTGCTTTTCACTGTCAGGTTCACTGAGGCTGTAGAAGATTATTTTGCTTAGAGAAAAAAACGATATGTGAACAAGTCACTGAAAGCATTTACAGATAAAAGAAGTAGTCAGCAGAAATCTGTCTAGAGAGGTTTCTTTTGTAGTGCACCAACGAAAAGCAGCTACTTACGACAGTAGAAAAAAATGGCAATAGAAGAGTTACATAAGTGAGCTCAGGTTTCTTTTTTTGTGTCCATGTTTTTCACTAATCTTGAAAATTATTGAGACACGAGCTATTAAGGTTGTGATGTAATTATACTGAACACATTTAAGAGAGCTGTAATGACAGATCTTCCCCTCTGCAGAGAGTGCTGGATGTAACTTCAGAAATTAGGCCAAGTTCTGATGTTACTTTGCAGTGTGATAAATGGGGAGAAACTCCATTAATTTCAAAGGAATTGTTCCAGATAATTTCCAAATACCTATAGCTGTTCAGTGCTCAGAGCCTCTAGTTTTCAGCTTTTCAGAAGACTAGCATATTTTCCAAACTACTTTTCTATAGACTATTTTATATGCAAGCTGAAGGCACATATAGATCTTCTTGCTTGGAACAAGCCGGGAGAGATCAGATGTCCCCAAGGCTTTTTTCTCCAGTATTCCAGTTCAAGATAGAAATGCAAATACATTTAATTAGAAATTACACAAAAAGCTTCCTATTTTAGAGATTCAGGGCTCATTTGCAATTTCTGGATGTGAACTAGAGCTGGTGAGAATGGAAAATTGAATTTATCAGGAAGCACAAAATTCCATAAAACAGAGAATACATAGTTATAAAATCATAAATAAATAAAAGTTTCTGATTTAATGCATTTTAGACTACTTCTGGTGAGGATCTCACAGATCTTGGCCCTGTTATATTGAATATAAAGGCCAAAAATGGTTGACTTACCATTTTTGGTGCAACCTGGAATACCATGATTTTCCTCTTTACTGAGAAATCGAAACAGATTGTCTGTGCTTTCAGAGGACGTGAATTAATTTGGGAAGCAATAGTGGTGACTTTTCCAAACAGTTTTATTTCCTCATGGGGCATATTTCTGAGTGTTATTGCTTCACGTTCTATATAAAACTCAAACGCAATAAAATATAAAATTCTTTTAGTACTGTTATCTCAGTTGCTGCAAAGTCAGTCAAATTCATAGGCATAGTTCTGCAACTATGTTTTTGTACTGAGGAGTCAGTTGCTCCCCGAGAAGAAAATCACTATGGCAGGGACACCTAAAATCTGGAATACAAATAATTTTATAAAGGCAAAGTGGTCCAACCTCAAGTCTTTGTTACTAAATTCATGCATATGCTTTTTGGGCATATGAGGCTACTTCTTGGGAAAGATGATATTGGACAAATCCGTGATTAGAGCCTTTGTAATGTTAACCATCCCTACTGCGCTGGGATTGATTATAGACATTTGGTGAAAGGCAATTTGAACAGTAAGTCACTTAGTCATGTTCTCATTTTCACACACCATTCAGCTTCCTACTGTCCCTCTACTCATTCTTTTCTCTTTTCTCGCAGCAGTATGCACAGCATGTCCCCACCATTGTTCAGCATAGTTTAAGATGGCATTAAGATAGAAAGATTGGTGTAAACATGCAGAAAAAGTTCCCAGTTAAATGTTCAGGCTTCTCCAATGCACACACAGGAACAGCTTCCTAATGTCCCTGAAGAAAACAGAGGAATTAGGAGCATTTTCCTGAGGAGGTGAACTAATTGCTGCAAACAGCTTAAAGCCCGGTCCTACAAGTGGCTGGGCATTCTTACTGTACCAGTGAAGTTTGAGGGAATGGACCATCCTTAGCAGCTATATCTCTTAAATTTGACCACATAACCAAAGAAATTTTGTTTCCTGCTATGTAGAATATTCGGGGTTGAAAATTAACCTGAAGATTAGAACTGGGCCAAAACAGAAGCCAGACATTGGCTCTAAAGCTAAGTCATATTTATCTTTTTAACCATGATTAAATTTCCATATATGAACAGGGTGAAATATGAACTTTGCCAGATTGTAAAAAGTTTTTGGACAGGTTTTTGAGCAATCAGATCTAGTGAAAGATGTCCCTGCCCATGGCAGGGCAGTTGGACTAGATGATCTTTAAAGGTCCCTTCCAACCCAAACCATTCTACGATTCTATGATTCTATGATTCTATGTTTTGATTCTCTTTTTACAAAGAGAAGCATCATAGGAAGATTCCGACCTGAACAGATCTTCATCCACTATTTCAAGCTCCGTAGTTTTCTCTGTCTTTTGGGACTAATACATAGCATCACAACTGAACTCTCATACTGACAGAGGGGAAGGCAGGACTGCAGAACTATAGTCTCAGAACACCTTGGGCTACTTAACATTAAACTGTGCTCTCAGGCCAACACCTGCTCCTTGGAGCTGAAGACTTCATTTACAACTGCATTGTGCAGTCCTGGTAGTCCCTTAGGACTACTCGTGCTCTCACTGCAGTCCATTAAAAAATTTAAGTCGAATTAAGGCTGGGCAGTATTGTCCCAATGTCTAGGAGCAGGGGCATTACGAGAATCTCCAAAACACCTCAGAGACGTGATGTCTTCAGAAACTGTATCCCTGCAGGAGCTGAAAGTGCTGACATCTCGCGGACTGTGTGTCAAAGATCTATAGACATAAGCTGAAGAGACCCTCTGGTTTGTCTTCTTGTACAACACAGGGCAGAGTTTCTCCAGTTACCCTGGTTTTAGTCCATATATCAAGAGGTTGACACACAAAATGAGAGGGAGAATTGTAAATAATGTATTTTCTATGTGATGCCCAGCAAAGGCCAGATTTTCACAGCAACTGGGGCTCTGTATTTGCTGTCTTTCACAGGCATATTAAAAAAGGTCTGAACAATCATTGTGCATCCAAAGAACCTACCTTTTAGAAATGCATTCCAGTCTTGGAAAGGTTCGATATATCTGTTGTGTGGACCGAGGGTGCACATTGTAATTTCTTCCCTGCTTCTGTGTCAGGCAGCATTCTCTAGCATTCCTTCATTCCAGTAAATAAATCTATGCATAACTAAGACCCTAAAAATCATTTCGCTTTGATAAATATTTTAGTGAATATTTCTGCTTGCACAAGGCTCTCTGTGGTTCCCCTGAAGCCAGATCTGGCCCACATACAGTGAAAATGAGGCTGTCTGCTCAACATGCAAAATTCCTTGTGTTCTAGCTTAACAGTAAGCATCAAGTAAAAGGACTTTTTCTTCCTTTGTCTTCCAGCAATGTTAGCTTAGACAGCCACCAGCACATGATCATTTACATAAGGAGGGAACTGCAGAGCTGCTGCCAACTGCCCATAGTGCCTGCCAAAAACAGATGTTAGATGTTACTGTTAGAATAATGTCTTCTTCAGCTTGACGTGTGAGTGCTGCAATCTTTATTTAAAAGGAAGAGGAAAAATATGGTTGAATGAATGAAACAAACCACAAAACATACAGTCTGAAAAAATTAGAGTGTAAGGGGAAGTGCTTGTTACCCAATTGCCTAAGACTGCTAAAACTCAGCTGGGTGGATTTGTCACAGAGAACTGACCTAGTCTGTCACATAGATGGATCTGGTGACCTAGTAGGTCTGTTGTATTTTTACATTTTTAATCCCATGCCTTCACATCGAATATTAAATAGTTTTCACAAGGCAGTTAGTAAAACTGTAAAACTCTATGTTGACCAGAATGGTGCTAAATCCAGCACTCTTTGTTAACAATAATCTACAAATTAAGTACCAGGCAGCCTCATCATGAAAAATGTGATTTATGCTTGGGGTGTGCTGTCATTTTGCATGAATCCTGGGGGCTCTATGAAAGTGCAATGGAGATAAAGCTGTTGTATTTGATCTGTGAGGTATTTTATTGTGTATGCAAAGGTAAGCAATATTATAATTTATTACCTTGTTTGCCTGTCTTCCTGTAAGCAGGGAACTAAACCTCTCAGTCTATAGAGCTGAAAAGCTGACTTGTATTGCAGTCAGCCTTATATAATCAGCCTCTGTGAAGACTTACATTGATGCTGGTTCTGTGGCATCAGTAGAACAAATGAATCCTATTTTTTGCATTTGTATTTTGATGCTGAGTGTTCACGTGGCCTCAGCCATGTCTAACAATGGTTAGTTCACTCTTCAGCCCTTCCTTTGGTTAATAGCCACACTGTCTTTTCTTGCTGCCCAGAGTTTGTGGGAACTTAACATCCCTGAGATCTCTGTCTTTGCCTAAATGTTGTTCGAAGTTGTTCGAAAAAAGTAACAAGAAATACAGGTAGACGTGCAGGCACATATACTGCCTGCATTGTTTCTTCAGAACTGGCTAAAATGGGTTCAGATCCTCAGCTTTCATGTCCTGTGATTTCATTGCAGGTCCTGTAGTGAAAGGAATTTGCACCTACGAGGTGTCTGTCCCCAGATGACTAGGAGATAAGGCAGAGTGTACCTCTCTCCTTCTGCAAGAGCCGCCAATACAAACTGCCTTGCAGGGGATGCTCCTGCAGTTTTTAGGACTTCAACTTGAAGCTACTCTGTGAAAAAAGCAGCTGCCTAATTGCACAGCTGCCTGCTCCACGAAGGCGTGCGATCCGAGTGCTGCCAGCTGCTGCTGAAGATAGATGGGACAAGAAAGCATGTGGGTGCTTTGTGTCCTCTCTAGCCCCCTTTTCTTCTCCTTGGCTGAGAAAGGTGGTTGTCAGGGTGTTCCCTGAGTATTAGACTGTGGTGGACAGGTTTGGAGGAAGTGGGCTCTGTGGCCAGGTCACAGGTGGCAGGAGGGGAAGCCCCCATCCCCTTCTCCTCACACTCGCCTTGTCTGTGGCAAACTGGTGCTCCTCTGCTCCTGCAGCGGGCTGCTTTAACTGATGACATTTTAGGTGTGTTTTGTTATTTTTCACGGCTCTGGTGAACGAAGTCAGCTCAGTGAAGAGTCTGATGGATACCAGAACTTCCTCCGGAGATGTGGAAGAGGGAATGGGATTGCACATTTAGGTAGCACTGGTGTGTCAAGTGGGCTCAGCTGTCTTGCTTAGAAATGCCAATAGACTGCGTTGAGGTGTTGTCACTGCAGGAAGGTTACACAGATATTACACTTTGTGATATGGTTTCAAAACTGCAGTAATCTTGGCTTTTGGTCATTCTGATTCTATAAGTATTTTTAATCCCTTTCCTCTTTCAAATTACAGACCATTTCTCCAGCCATTTGCAAAGGGACTGTAAAGGGACAGGGGGAGGACTCAACAGGGAAATGTGTGCTGATGCAGCTCTGCAACAGCACACTGATGTGGAGGTTTAGCTGGAGGCAAAATATACTGTGTTCAGCAGTTAAGCCCTTTTTCTTTGCATTCTCCTATCCAAAGAAGTATTCACATGAAATGTCAGTCACCCTGTGGAATTATATGAGAAATAATTATCTATGGAGAATGATTTGCCCTATTAATTATGGGTCTCACATAAGAAAAAGAACAGGCCTAATGTGTCATATGATTTTTTTTTTAACCAGTGAACTAGGAACTCATCGGCATCATGGTTTTGTTGAATACAGACTGATGACCTCTGACAAAAATTATAGGAAAAACTTGTATCATTTTGTCTTATTATAGCCTACTAAGACCTTAGTTAAGATCAGGGTCTTATTTTCTTAGGCTGTCATGCAAGGGGTTAAAGCTGGTATTTATCAGATTATTGTTTGCAACCAGTCATGAATAAATAAGGCTTTAATGTATGTAGAGTCAGAAATAACTGATGTTAAAATGCAGTCACAAATCAAATACAGTATTTCATGGAGACAGTTAAAACATTATGTCTAATTAAGTCTTCATTTAAACATGTGTGTAATTTTGTTGTTCAGAATTATATACAACCTTGTCGACTGTTCCTTGCAGTGAATCATGGTGCCTGTTTGTATTTTGCCATTTGGTAAAGGAAATCGTGAATTTTATCTTTTACAGATTTAGTCAGATATAAACAAAGTCCTAAGAAATTTTATACATTATTGAAAATATGTATATTTCACTGAGAAAAACAGACTATTTATATTGCACGTCTAAAATAGGCTTTAAGTATTTTCTTGTCCCTGTGCTTTCTCTCTCTCTCTCTCTTTTCACACTGTCCAGCAACTTTTCTGAATGGCTGCAAAGCACAGTACTGGCACGGCACGTTTGCTGGAATAGTATCCTTTCCAGGGGAAATAGCTTCTTGGCTACAAGGGAAAGTCATACTTAAATATTGACAAAATAGATATTACCACCACACATATGAATTTCTGATTGTAGCATAAATATATGAAGAAGATTAAATGGCAATCTTGGGGGTTTTTTTTCAATTTTGGGGGGAAGGAAAGTCCTGGAAGTTAAAGTAGCAATTAAAAAAAGGTTTGGATTTTTTTTTTCCTTTTGCAAATTCTGAGTAACATCTAGGTGTTATCTTTCTGTGTTGCAACAAGTGTTCTAGGAGGTTGGCTGAAGTAGACGTGAAGGCACTTCCTGGTGTCTAGCTATTATAGAACTGCACATGTGCTGAATGCACAATTATGGGAACTTCGTGTCAACGACAGAGATGATCCTCCTACAGTAGGACTGTTTGAGATAAAGGATGGTCTAGCAAGAGGATAAGATGCTCTGTAGCTCCTTTTTGAAAAAAAGCAGTATGTGTACATGCTACTTTGTCCAGCATACGTACTCTGCTGTCTTGCCTGCGTTAGGATCTTAGTGTTTGTTGGGCTATTGAGTCTAGAAATTATGTCAGTCTGAGGATAAATGATACATACGAGTCTCATGGGCTGTGCCCTGAGTTTCACAGGAATTCTGTAGAAGGGGAGTGCAAACCACACATTTCAGTAGGACAAATCCATCGAGAAATGCTTTTCCTAAATTAATGCACCATTACTACTGCAGAAATATTTTATTGGCAGTAAAATCAGTGCAAGCTTTATTTTTGTTTAGGTATTTTAATGATGCAATAACACACCTACTGCTTCTTGAAACAGTTAACCAATGGCAAAATTTGTTTTTGGGAAATAGTGCTCTGGTAGGAGCAATTAACATTGTAAAGCAGATGATTCTCAGATTTCAGGCAGTGATGTTGGACTGTTGGTCAAGGAAATGCACTGTCACATCCATCCTTCACCCAATTCCTTTGAGGGTGGGCATTTAAAGTTAAAAATAAATGTCAAGAGAAGCATAAAGAGAACTCCTTACAACTGGGACTTTGTGTTTTATACTTTAGAAAAATCATTTCACCTACTACCTTGGCTGGCGAGGTTAAGAACTGCAGTTAAATGAAACTGCCAAATTGCAAACCAGTTATCTGAAAATTGAAGAGAAAGAAAATTGTAAAGGAAACTCAGATGATACAAATACTTCTTTGATATCAATTTTGTAACAGTCTATTCAGATAGCACATAAAGGGAAATGCAGTGAGGGATACCCAATCAAGACACTTAACTGAAGAAAAGCTCATTTGTTCTGTGTATTTTTCTTAAGAGGATTTCTGTTGCATTTAGTGTCATCTCCACAGCCTAAGCATTGATTTTTTTTTTGGTAATTTCTATGGAGAGGTTAAATTTAAAATGTAAATTTTCACCTGTTTTCAAGACACAAGCCATTTTTGCATGCAGATTGGTTTCATTCATGGCCATTTATTCAGATGCAGACACATCTACCTAGAAGTGCAAAACCACAAGGAAAAGGAAAACAACAAGCAGGAAAATGACAAACAGGAAAAGCCTTTGAGAGGTTTCACTGCAAGTATTTTCCACAGCTCTGCTGGAGACGAGTGGCCCCTGCACTGTGATACTTTCTTGGCCGTCACAGATCTAGCATCAGCCTTTGGCAGGATCGGGGTTGTAGAGCTGGACCTGATGAAGGAGAAGAGATCAAGTTAAAAAAAGAAATAGAAATAAATACATACAGCTACTATTCACACCTGTATTTTAGGTCATTTTGCAGGTATAAACAACAACAGAAACAGTTTATTAATTAATGGCAAATCATTGCCTCTGTTTCCAGAGGTAAACAAGAGCCTCACCCCCGTGGGCACAGAAGGACAGAAGGCCAACTTCACGCTGCACCTGTCCTGGGTTAAGCTGAGACAGAGTTAACTTTCTTCATAATAGCTAGCAAGAGGCTGTGTTTTGGATTTGTGCTCAGAAGAAAGCTGATAAAAAGTGATGTTTATGCAGCTGCCAAGGTCTTTCAGCTTCTCTGGCTGTCCACAAACAGCAGAAGCTGGGAGGGAGCACAGCCCAGTTGCTAGCCCAGGATTTGATCTTAGGTTCAGGACTGAGACCCAGAGTGGCCAATAATCTATTCCATAACTTACACGCCATGCCCGGTATATAGGTGAGGACCCTCTGGAAGATTGTCCCTTTTGGTTACGGATCTCTTTTGCTCCGGGTCATCTTGCTCCAGGTGGTCACTCTCCCAAGGCCTTTCCCCCCCCTACCCGAGTCAGCTCTGGGTCTGGGACGCTCGGACTGTTATCTCTGTTCTGTGAGTGTGGTTTTGGGACTCTCCCTGCTCCAGGATCATTAGCTGGGAATGGGCTGAGCCTTGGTCATTGGGTGGTGAGAGTATCACTGTGTATCACTCATTTGTATACTTGTATATAGTATTATTTCCAATATTATTGTAGTTTAGTTATTAAATTGTTCTTATCTCAGCCCATGAGTCCTTTTTCCCTTTACACCTTTAATTCTCTCTCCCATCCTTAGGAGGGGGGAGGGTGAGCAAATGGGTTGTGTGGGGTTGGCTCCCAGCCAAGGGTAAACCCATCACAGCACCGCATCTCCTTATTCATCCCTCTAGACAGCCTTTTGTGGATGGGCTGGGTACATAAGGAGGGCTAGAAATCCTGCTGTAATCCATGAACTCATTTCCCAAATATGCATAATAAACCATATTAATTTGCCATACCCTCCACATTAATAAATTTTCTTCTTTCAAGGGATGGGCCAGCTGTCCAGTGCAGCACAAAAGATCTTCTGAAAAGTGTTTTCGGTCTTCTGAAAGAAGTAGGGAGGCTACAAACAAGTGCATAAATACAGAGCCTTCTCGTATATCGCCTCCTTCCACAAGTGTGTGTGTATAGGGAAGCAATCATCTCATACAGTATTGTACAGGGACTGACTGCTCTGCCAGCTCTGAAGAATGACAAGATACCAAAAAGTCACAGCAAGGTATCTTACCACTATAGTATGATGGGATTTACTTTGCGACAACTTTTATTCTTTATTTGAAGAGCCGTTTTTGTGAAATTAATATCACACTAGTATATCAGGATCTCAGTCTGCAATTGCTGAGGCTACCTGCACTTACATTCAGGGGGGTGTTCACTTCTCCTTTTAATTTTTCCTTGAAAGGAAAGGTGCCTTCTTTCCCTCTCCCTTTCTGCTTCTTCCAAAGACAGCCTTAGGAATTGCTGGAGCTTCCTAAAGGCACACAATACCCTTGATCCTGGTAAACTCAAAAATAAATGAATGTCCTTGGATCTTGTGAAGAGGTGACTTGAATTTGTGTGTTTAGTTCCACCTGCAGGGCCCCGAGGAATTGTGTGTGGCTGTAAGATCACACACTGCGTGCAATTGCACTAGGGTGATGTTGATATTTACAGAAACATTGAAGTTCACAGCTGTCTGTCCTTTCATAGATAATCAATAAATCATACGTCAGTTCTGGTGATTGTGCATGTCAAGTAACAAGTCATCAACATCTAAGCTATTAAAGATGGAGTGCTATTTCTGTGGTGGTTTAAGAGCTGCAAACCTGTTCTCACTAAAAGAAGGAAACAGGAGAGTGGGAAAAAAAAGAGACTCCATATATGAACCATCACTTGCTGCCATTTCTGGCTTTAGTCAGGAAATGTGGAATTGTTTATGAATAAGGAGAGAGCCCTCCTCAGTAAAAAAAACCCAACTCTGCAAGGTCTCTAAACTGCCCTACTTGTCACCAGCTGACAGATCTGAAAAATGAAAACCGCTTTTGACATTTCCTGATCTTAGTATACCAGATGGTGCATGGCACTTCCAGACCAATGTGATGGGGAAGATAGGAATGGATGGAAAACCAAGCAGACTGTCATTGTAAGCATCCTCTTTTATAATTCTGAACATTTGCCACTTCATAAATTAATCAAACTGATTTCCGATGTATAGTTATAATTCTGCTGAAAATCAGACTGGGATAAACAGATCCTGTTCTGCATCCCAGATTAAAATACAGATTACAGAAAATAAACAGAATTCTGTGAGACTCTGGCGTCAGCTCTTTACTGGCTCCCTTCTGACGCAAAGGTATTTATGGTCTAAATTAGTGTTAATGTTTTGCATGGCTTAATTTGTATTACTAAGTGGCTTTGCGATAAACAGCTAAAAGTGCAAAACATTACAATTCTATTTCCCAGACTATAATTTTCTGCAGCAATAGAAATGCATTAGTCCTGGCTTTGACTTCTCTCCTGCTAATAAGGGCATGTTTTAATGCATTTCTGAATCTACTGTACCTCATTCTTCTGGGGTAGTTCATTGACTCATTTCCAACTAATAAAACACAGGCAAATGCTGATGGTCTGAAATCTGGAATTGTACAGAAGACCCAGGAGCTTCCCTCAAGATGGCACTACTGAACTGCTTCACATACCTCTGAACCCTTATGTAATCTTGTTTATACAGCATCAGGGTCATTTTAAAGCTAAGATCACGCAATGCTAATTTGGCCAATGATTTTAGTTTTTGTTTTGGCAAAATGCCTTCTTTATATCTAGGCACAGACATTTAAAGGCAATATTTTTGTGCTGGCTCTGCCAATAGTCTTGCAGTCAGGGAACACTTGTTAAAAAATAGCCAGGATTATACTTTTCAATTTGCCTTAGAAACAATGAACCTCTCTGAAATCTGCTACACAGATGTGTACATCAGATTTACAGGCCTCTTCTCCTGTTGGCTGAGACTCTGCGTCTTTGCATTAACACATGAATTGAAAAGGATGATACAAAGTAGAGTGAGTAGAGGAGCCTCTGCATGCAGCTATCCATCTCTTGTCTTAAGCAGGAAAACTCTTGCCTTTCCACCATTCTACTGGAGCCTCCTGAAACACTATGTAGAAATCAGAGGTCGTACAGTATCTAGAGGAATAAGGTCTGTAGCAGTGTTATTACTTCTTCTCTCATCTCAGGCTTTACAAGAAATACACCCCAAACTTCCCACGTGCTGTCCTGAACTTTGCACAAATGCACAGCCTTCCAGACTGGAAGCTCTGTTAACAAGAAAATATGGACTATGATCAGTAGAGGCAGTCCCTAGAAAACCAATGCTTTTTTTTTTTTTTTGTCTTTCCTTGTATGACTTCCAACAGCTGTTCTGAAAATCCCTCTCTCTCAGAGGGGAGCTCTCTTGAATAATATTGTAAAGAAATATTTTTCTGTAGAGAATTCTATAGAGAATTTCTGCATAGTTTGGGATAAGACAGTAAGGAAAACCTTGCTGATCTGTGTCAATGAACTGCAGGAAGAAACTGAGAATATCAATGAACTGTAGGAGGAAACTGAGATAATAGCATTTGCATTAGCAGTCACCTTATAAACCACTGGAAAGAATCTGGTTATACTTCATTCAAGTGTTGTAGGAGATTAAATTAAATTGTCTGCATCACAGGACTAAAGAACCTTGCTATGCTATGCTGAAACTGCACTGTGCCTTGAGTAACTGATTGAACATAGCAGCCTCATCTATGTATTTATGAATAATGTGAAATGACCTGAACAACACAGAACTATGAAAAAGTTTTTACACTGTGAAAGATGGGTAGCATCATAAGCACAGCCTCTGTTCAAAATATCTAATGTTTCGTAAATTTCAAATGTTTCTCCCATGTTTTAAGGGTAGTTGAAATCCTAGATTTATATGCTTAAGAAAGCTGATTAGATTTTTTTTGTTTTAAGCTGTAGCAATCTGCAAGAAATGAATAGACTTTTGTGAGACCTCCCTGTTATTTGGCACTGACACAGCTCAGTCTCTACTTAGCACAAAATTCATTCCATCCATATGAGACTTCTGGGATCAGCCCTGCAGGACCAAAAGCTGGTCTGCTTTTTTCTTGCAACTCTGTCAGTTGGTTTGATAAGGTACATCACTTCTCCCTCAAAAAATGCTGCCTTAACCACAGCTGCAGTTACAGAGATCTCAAACTACTATGAAAGGAGCTTCATGACTGTATGTGGTGTTGCAACAAGAGATGGCCAAAACTGTTCACTGCAGATGAACAGGGGCCAATTTTGCCTGGCATACCCTCAGCTGAAATAGCTGACTTACTTAAATAAAGGTTCCTTAGACATCCCTGGCTGTATTTGCAAATAGTATCATGCTGAAAAACAATAATTTAGCATGAGCTCTGGCAGAACAGTGGAAGGAGGTAGTACAAAGACGGTATGTGGGACCTGTGCCTTGAACAATGATACCTGAGGGAATCCATGGCAAGGGACTGCTACCCAGGATGCTTGTGGGTTAAGTGCTATGCTCACTGAGAATTACTGAGTACCACTTCAAATTCCTGAGTTAATCTTGTGTTTTCCTCTCTCCATGTAATTAAAAGTTGTATTTTCAGAATCTGATCAAGTACATGTAAACAGGTGGGTATTGTTCGTTATATGTTCAACAGAAAGATTGATACATCTAACCAGCTTTTGAAGGATGGCGAGAGAAGTGCATACTGAGCTGCATTTGTTTTATAACAAAAGCCCAGACTCTAATCACCATGTTAAAAATCCATACTGTCATTCCTGGGCTTTTTCAGTGAAGCAAGTTATCTGAAGAAATCCTTTTGTCTTCTTCCTTGTGTGGAAAAATTCAGTATTTCTGAGCAATAGTGGTAAGAAACACTATGATTAAAAGGTCTAGCTGGAGTCAATAAAAGCTTGCAGTTTATTCAACAGCACCAGTGGTTCACTCATGATCTCTTGGAAGCTGTTATGATGACAAAACCAAAGCAAAGTAAAATCATGGTGTCCTGCTACTTGCTGAATACAATGAGCAGGCTTAAAATAAAGAGTACCCTGTTGCTCACTGGGTCTTAATCCCAAAAGCACATGTGCATGTGCTGCACTTCACAACCATGGACCTTCTGACTGGTTTATGTAAGACAACTTTGTGGAAATGTTTTCAAAATTAAGACCCTACGTCTACCATGGATGAGCTGCAGGACCTACTTTGCCGATGGGCTGGTCCATGGTGTAGGGTGGTAGAATCTTTCCCATTATTATTAACTGTTTATGTTACTGGTGTGCTCACAATGTCCTAAATGCTGGCCTTAGAAGGCACAGCCCGTCCTACAAAGTGTAATGCTCTAAAAAGGTATGAAACAAGGGTTGAAGGGTAAGAGAGGAAGGCAGATGAAACATGAAAATAAAGCTAGACACACTTCCAGTCTTCCAATGCCTGCTGTTGCTTTTGCTCTGGCAAGCTAGGGGAACTATTGCAGAACATTTCTGACTGTATGAACGAATAACAATTTCAAGGTATGCAAGAAGAGACTCAGAACCACAGCTAAAAAAATTACTTTCTGAAGGCATCATTACTGTCTTAGAAAGAATAACAAATTTTTCACTCCCACTGATCTATACCTATTATACTTGTCTTCTTTTTTTCAGGTTTTCTACCCTTCCTCTTCCCACTCCTTAGACTTCATTGCATGGCTATAATCTAGTAGCTTACTGAATAGTTCCTCTACTATCTATGCATTTGGTAAATGCTGTCTAAAATTTTTCCTCTAATTAAGGACAACAAAAAGTAGAAAAGCAGAGAAAAAAATAAAGTAAATCTTTGCATCTCAGCCAACTCAGGCCCATGAGTACAGCCTCTAAAAATGACCCACTCTTAATATATTGAACAGTTCCTTTTGCTTAGAATAAATAGATGCCAGTGAAAGGTGCAAGAAAGTGAACTTCTAAATGTGTCATATCCATGCATGTATGGAATGCCTCTACTTTCATACTCTCCAGCAGTGCAACATAGGAATTTCCAGTGAATGAATGGACTTACAAGAATGGATGTGGGCAACTAAGATGTATGATATATCAGTTTGATTCTGATGAGAAAGCAATATTCACATGTCCAAACAGAAGTAAGAAAGGAGCCACAGAACTAAGCTTTCACAGAGAAGCAGCTACACTGCTAGATGGAATCTAATCAATGCAAGCCTGCTTTCAGGAAGGTTGGCATCAAAACACAACAGCTGAAGTGTAGCAGATGGCTAGATCCGAAGGAAATGTAAACAGAGGCTGAATAACTAAGCATTGCATTCCGTGGATGTCAAAGTTTCCAGGCTGTAAAAAGTTTAGTCTAAGTGCTCTCCTGAAAGCTCTTTTTGTTTTTGGCTACCTAAGCTCCGAACTCTACCCACACTCTATCCATGTGATATCTTAAAGTCATCTGAATTGTCTGGTTTCCCAGCATGTGGTTGATGAATTGTCCCTGAAAGGCCATAAAATGCAGAGGACTATAATTTCCCCAGTCCTTGTACATGCATCCTGCCAGTACTGGGTGCTCTAGCGATTTCATTCTCAGTAGCAAGGAGATATTGTAAAGGTGAGAAGAACACTGACATTGATATGGTTAAAGGATAGAGAAGCACAAGGATGGAGTGGTTAATTCCAGTTTCCTGCAGATCGGGGAAGTAACAGAAATCTCCTAGTTGCCTTCTCCTCCCTCATCCTTACATATTCCCAGCTTGTTTACAGGGTCTGTGTATGAGGAGAGAGGTCTATACCTAGAGAATGGCAGAAAATCAGAAAGGAAGGCTGTATGCAGGAGTCAACTGTCCACGAGGCAAATAGATTTCTGAGTAGTCCTCCAAAGAAATAAACAGACTTGAAAGCCATATGAGTCAACCCTGATCTGTTCCATGCATTTTCTGCTGCTTAGTTCTTTTGTCATCTTCTCCCACTTGCGCCTTGCACTTCTTTTCATATCACACCTCTACTTAGAACAGGCCACTACTCTGCAGATTATAAGCACCATTCATCTCTTTCAATCTTCCCTTAAAACACTCTACCATTGAAAAGAAAAATTGTGAGATCTCTTCACCAACAATAACTGGCCTATGTATCACATTCCACAAGTGAGATAGTGAGTTGTTCATTCTCATTGTGCTCTGTAAAGGGTATGTGCATACTTGATGCTGTATACACAGCAATATCTTCCGAAGTTGGATAACTCAAACTGTTAGGGCAAATGTTTCAACTGCTCTTCAAGGAAAGGATGGCAAATGGCAGTGCAGAGGGTAGTAATAATTCATACGCTGAGCCAGTTCCTGGAAACTAAGAAAGATCTATAGGGAGAATGTTGCTTCCCAGCTCAGGGGTAGTGGAGAATGAAGTTCAATGAAAAAAATATTGTGAGAAAATTAACTCAAATTCAAATTATTTTTAGTCCCTTGCTCTCATCTTTAGTTAATTGCAATTGTTGATGGATAGGTGTATCATAAAGGAATTTTTTGCCTGATTTCCACCTCGCTTTGCAGGAATTCCAACTTTATGCCCTCTTAACTTTGGGCTGCTGCCAGCAATGCATCTTAATTAGCCTAATATGCCTGTCTTCAATCATCAGCAATGCCATGCTATCCCTTCTACTGTTGACTTTGTGGAAGGTCATCAGACAACACCCTACAGTTGTCTCTCCAGTTCCTGCTCAGCGGGAATCCTTCTTACCGCTGAAAGAAGGATTTTTAGGTGTTCCTTTCAACTGTTTTGTCCCTCTCTGTGGCATAAAGATGAAGTATATTGAAGTCACAATCAGGATGCCCCCTAAAACTGACTGAATAAAGGATAATTTTAATAGTGACATCAGCTGATACAGAAGATCTCAAACCATGCTGTAAGGATATTTATGGTACCAAAAGAGACAGGCTTTACCGAAAGAACAAAAAAATGATCATGCTTCAGCTGGCATTCAGCTTGCAGTATTAATTAGAGTGATTTGTTTCGCTTTGGCAATAAAGCTTTAGGTAATCAAATTCAGTCTGAGACAGAATGTCATGATAGAAGGTAACCATGTATGACATTGACCGGTTCAATGAATTTGCTGGTGAAATTACTATTAAAGCTGACAATTCAGCTCTGGCATGTGGAAGACACTGTGTTGTAGTCTGGGCCACAGACCACATGGGGAAATTAAGGTCTACACCCCTGAAAGTGTAATTGTATAGTGAGTGTCTGTATAGACTATGGGTTCATGTCAACTATGGTTTTAAATTCAGATCCACATGTAAACATTGCCAGTCATAAAGATCTTTCTTACAGCTGTCTAACTATTTTTAAATGCTGAAGGTGATCACAAGTGAAATCAGATCCAAACTGAAATTAACAATTTTCAGTAAAGTGTGTGTATTCAAAATGAGGTCCACGCTCACATTCATCTCCAGCTAAATACTCTACCTTTGCTTCTTGAAAGGAGGAGGATTAATGAATTACATAATTAAAGAATTAATAGAGTTAAACAGAGAAAGTCAATGACTGTGATTGTCTTTGAAGTTCTGACTGTTTTCAGGCAATATGCTTGAAGCCTCTGGTCACAGACAAACCCAGGACTTTATCCTGAGTAAT
>NW_010108107.1:0-25254 GCF_000699245.1 Pterocles gutturalis | reverse complement strand
TCGTTCCCTGAACATACCACGTCACGGAGACCTTCTCACTGACCAGAAAGCCCAGGTGCTACACTGATAGAAATCAGCAGATTTGAGAGATGAGTTTTGTCCTTTTGTAATTACTAACTCCTTGATTCTCTAGCTACGCCTTCCACTGCACAGCTTTCATTGCAAACACTTATTCTTTTGGTGCAAATTCAGTCTTTCTCAACTCCAAGGCGCTCACTTAGGAGTGCTGCTCTGTGGGGTGCCGCACACTCTCGTCTGAGGCCTGATGCAGAAGAGGTGCTGTGTGTGAATGCTACCAATGTGAACTCTGGGTTTCTAGGAGTTTGCCTTTGCAGACACATGCCAAAATTCCCCTTCCTGCTGCTGCTACAGGGTGAGTTCAGCACCAGCCAATTGCTATGCTTTTCCTGATGGAGGGTGTTATTGCAGACAGTGCTTCCTATATATATATTTAAATGCATAGACATCTGTATGTATATGTATAAATATGTGTTACAGCTCGTTCAGATTCTTTTGGGGTAAATGCTGCTAACATACTGTTTCCTAAGTGTGGCTATTTGCCATATGCAAGGAAAATGTTATGACTTTGTTTAATAAAACAAGGAAGAATTTCCAAGCTGGTCCAAAAAAGTCTAGGATCTGACCCTGGCCAATATCAGATGCTTCAGAGAAAAATGTAAGGGATGCTATGGTATGTATTTCTGGAATAAACTCATTAATTATACAGAATAAGCAAACGTAGCTGCCACAGTTAGTGAGTGAATATTAACCATGCATTGTAAGAACACAAAACATGAGTGGAGTCAGCTGTTACCACCCTGAGTAATGTATGGAGCTTGAGGAGGTCAATGCAGTCTCCAGCTCACTCCAAACTTTCTGCTTCCCACACAGAGGTATCATTTGCCTCAGTATGGCAGCAGGGACGGCACATCCCTGTCACTAACTAAAATGCAGGGTTGTTTGACTCTGCATGGTCATGATATAGCTAGCTATTTACAACTGAGGTGTTCATATATATTCTCATAAATCTCGTTCTTCTGGTCACTTACCCAGTTCTCGTGTGTGGTGTCTCTCAAACACGCCAGTCATAACCTTTGCTTTCAGTTTCTGAAACTCTGCAGCAGGGAAGCTTCTATACAGTGACAACCAGATACCAATATGTACAGTGTATAATGAACTCCAAAACATCCATCAGCTTATCCTCTGTTGGACAGCTTTGTTTTAATATTCCTTAAAGAAAAAAGTGATGCTATGAGGCTTAGCTCAGGAAATGGGGTTTCTTCTCAGAAGCTCAGAAATGCCCTGGAGTCACATCTTTTTCTGGTTGTTTCATGTGGTCTGTGGGACTTTCTGTGAGCTTACAGTTTCACACCAGCAAGTGGGTCACGCCAACCAGGGTTCAGTCTCTCAGACTGATGTGTCACTGGGCCTGACCACCACCCAAAACTGAATTGGCGCATATCTGCCAGGGATCTGCTCATAATTGCTACTTTGCTTGATTAAACACTGTCCACAGTTGTAGTTCATCATAACACAGCCATACCATCAACTAGTCAGAAAGGCAGCTCAAAGACCAAGTGTGGGGTCAGTCAAAGGCGGTGGTGAGGCATGACTGCAAACCTGCTTCGCTGGACTCTTCCCCTTCCTACACCTCCCACCCCTTCAGGGAGGGAAGGGTAGAGGGGAGATAACCCAGATGGGTCCCTTTGATTTCCCTTAGGTCTGAAGTCACTCTCCCAATGAGTGGCTCTGGGCATGTGCCCTGAAGAGGCAATACCGCCACAGCCATTGTGGTTTGGGTTATATGATGCTGAGCTGCACAGTTTTTGTTGTGTGTGCTTCTCCCAGGGGCTGCCAGAGGAGAAAATTAACGAGCTGGTCCGCCCATTGCTCCTGCATCTAGGCACTCAGGCATATGTGTTGCTGAACACATGCCATGCTAGGAAAGCCCCTCTCAACTATTTACAGTTAACATTTTTGATTAAGTAACTATGAATAATAACTTATTTTTACTGAATAAATTTTTAAAAAGCTGAATTAAAAGTGTGTGTCTGATTTAAAGAACAAAACATCACAAAACCTGAAAAGCATCTTTGTGAGGTCTATTTAAATGTTTGGAGGCAATTCTGAGGCAAGCATCTAAATTTAGTTGAGTGATTCAAGAGTTACATTAGCCTACATGATACCAGCACTAACTTGTCTGGCAGACAGCCAAAGCTGCGGGGCCAGATTGTGAGCTGTTAGAAAGAAGACTTACTTGTCTTAAGGAAAGCAAAGCTAGTTGCTCTTATTCTTTTACATGTGTATTATATGACTAAAATATATGGAGAAATAATGTAGCAAATAACGAATACCAAATGCTCTTAATGTCTGACTCACTGACATACTAATATTTTAAATGTTCCACAAACAGCAGTGGGTTTAATTGCAAACTTAATGTAAGGCGAGTAGGATGCTTGTACAAATAAGTACTCTGTGCCACAGAAAAATTAAGAGGCTTGCCCAGTATTCTGAATAAGTGAATGTGTGTTCTTTGAAACAGGGGAAGGGTATTCCAAGAACTTAAGTTGATTAGAAGTAAAGGATCTCTCCAGAAAGGTTTAGTCACAGCAGAAACTTGCTAAGTGGCAATTCATTTATGCCTTCCTTCTGATCTCTTCCTCCTCCTTATAAGTTAGTATCTTGCATGGAACTGTGGCCTGCTGAATAGCTCTTGCTGATCAACAAAACTCTCCTGAAATTTGCAAGGCTTTTTGAAATCTTCCTCTGTTCATCTCAACTGTAGTCAGATTTTTCAGCCTTTCTGAGACACTGGAAGTCTCAGCACAAATGTTAGGTCAACAAATCCTTTCAAAATCAGGCGGAAAAGATTTTCCTTATCACAACCATAGTATTTTTGGTGAGATACCTCAGGAGTATCAGTGTTGGGAAATGGCTGCAGCAGTCCTTCTTACAGCATTTCTGTAAGAGTGTGGGTGATGCTGGGAAGATCTGGGCATGCACCAGAGCTGGCTCCCAGGCTCTGGAGTGACTTAAATGCAGAGTGGGCTTTGTGGCAGGCTGCTGTGCCCACTGCCATACCAACTCAGTTATCGGCAAGACAAGCCATTAGCATTTCTAATTCCAGTACACTTTCTCCAGACCCTAGGTACCTTACCCTATCACGTTATTAATTTCTGTCCCAGCTTTGGACACTTTCACATACCGGAGACAATGCTATTTTGTAATTGCTTTATTAAAAGTGCAGATGAAAATCAGTTAGAGCTGCACTACTGGCAGCAAATGAATTTCACTTAGAAGCTATTACAGTTACCAACCCCAAATTATCCTCATTCCAGCTGGAGTGGTGCCTCAGTTAGCAATTCACCTTTTAAAGTGTTCTTTGTGTAAATAAGAAAAAAAAAAGAAAATAATTGGCCTCTGTTGTAATTTTCAGTGGTGCGTTTCTAGTGGATCTTTTTGCTTAACATTATGACAGAGTAACTCAGAAGATCTGTGTAAATCAAAGTACCCACCTGGATTAACATCACTGCCATGGAAAATGGAGATAGACCCTCAGGGTGGAGATTCAGTCCTTGGCTCATGCAGAATCTGATACAAACACTGAGAAAATATGGTGTCTTGCCTAAATTTTTGACAGGTTTTCATCTTGGACTAGGGTAGCTGTGGCCACGTCTCTGATGTGGAATTCTGGATAACTTGGTCCAGAAGAGTGCTGGTGGGTGCTACAAGATACCCCAAGCATGTGAACAGCAGTCCAGAAACACCTCCTACTCCTCACTCTGCAGGGATGTTTACCCCATTCCCCCAGGGCTACCTGTTCTGGCTGTTCCTCCTGCACAGGTGAGTTATCAGAGGCTGCACAATCCCTGTTCCAGACTGGTCATGGAGGCTCTTTGCATAGGGAAGGCCGTTTGGGTCTGCGGAAGGTAAGAAATGCTGTCCTCAGCCACCAGCAGTGCAGAAGGCAGCTCCATTCCTCCCTCTTCCACACAGGTATGGTGAGGCCTGGATCTCTGCTCCCTACGGTGCTCACTGGTGCAAGCTGCAGAAAATGTGAAGGGGCTTAAATTTCCAGTGAGTGCTCAGGATACTCAGCACTTCAGGAGCTGTTAGAAACTTGAAGGTTCGCCTGCTAATACTGGACTTTTCAAGCACATGCTCCTTTTTTGCTTGCAGAGATGAGAATAATTTAGAGAGCAAGAAGTGCAAAATGGAGCAGGTTGCGATTCAGGGACGCTTTATACCACAGCCTGTTGGAAGCTGTGTTCTGACAACATCAGACTGGGAGGCTTCAGAGGTACTTGGAGCTTGCAGGCTCTGTGTCACACTGAGGCACGGAACAGGTACAGGAAGCACCACATCACCCTTTTTATTACTCGTATGACTTAGACTTCAGTGGCAAAACATTCACAGAATAGGACGGTTGTAGAAGGAACAAAAAGGGGGCCAAAAGGCCTTGTAGCTTGCATTTAACTGAGCAACCAACTAATCAGCTTGCCTCCTTTGGAAGGAACCATATATTCCTGGCAAGTCTCTCCACATTCAAGGTGACGCAGACCATCAGCAGCTCTGTTGTGTGCAGCAATGATAGAAGAAGGGCTCTGAATGTGGAAGTGGATCTCTCTGAGCTAAGAAAAATAACCGTTCAGGGAGATTTAGCGTATAAGAGTCCAAACAAATACAGTCAGTGTTTGGGGGAAGATTTCCATTTCACTGGAATGTGGTCATTTAAATATAATTTTATTTCTTTGTTAAATGTGTTGCATTCTGTTCAGTTGTTCCTTGTGTTTTTCAGTTTAGATCAGCTCTTACGTGAGTTTATTCTCAAAATGATGGCATTATGTGACCCATGGCTACTAATTTCCATATCTAATTATTCAATTTGCAACTAAACAAATAGGCTTTCTTTCTGCATAATCTTATCATAGAAATTTCATAATAATCAGCATTCATGGCCTGCCTGATCTTTGGAGCCCTTTGGGTGAAAACAGTTAAGATATACCAACTTCTTGCACGCCAGAGAGCCACGTAGCTAACATCTAATTTGTCTGCTTTTGACTTCTCAGCCCAACTGTGTCGTTACAGTTTTGAGAGGAGACACTCTTCAGAACAATCTCAAAGCCATCCTTGTAACATCCTAGCAACCCATTTTAACCACTGCACCACAGTACTCCCATGTTTGCTTGCTATCACTTAGCTTAATGTGGCATTTTAAAACCATAGTTTGCTTATATATACCAATATGTTTTTGTGAAATATTATTTTGCAAAATGCCAAAGCCATGTAGTTGGCAAGAACCTGAAACCAGGATGCTTATTTAGATACTTAGCTTCGGGTGTTGGCATTTGTCTTAACATACCAAGCTTTTGATGCCTTGACAGCAGTTCTCTCCGTATAATGAATAAAAAGAGCAGAGAGAGCAGGCCCTGACCTTACTCTTATTAAATCCCTGTTTTAAAGGCATTACCTGTATTTTTCTGTCACCTGTGATACGGTCGCTTGTTACCCTGCATAAATATTGATATTAAGAAGAGAGAGCAGGAGATGCTGGGAGCTCCCTTGGGGAAGGAGGAGCAGATGTCTGTCTTCTGTAGCACTTCTCAATGACTGCTTTACTCCAAGCTGCAGAATAACAGGTCAGGTAGACAACATAAGGAGGTTTTGAACTGCAGAGAGTATAAATTGCAAGTGTTGGAACTCCTCCCTTTATGCAAAGATGGGCAGGAACCAAAATTGTAAGAGCAACATGGGTTTCAGCCCAGTTTCATTAGCATGCACCTCTTCTGGCTCCACAAGATTCCATTCTCCTGAATAGTGCTTGCTATCATTGGAAAGGGGTTACTGCTGCAACCAGCTTTGTCTCTTGAAAAACCCAAACATTTCAAGTGCAAGAGTTAGGGTTTGGCTTTTTTTTTCAGAATCACTGAGGAAGTTACCAGTGACAGAAGATTTTATGGAATTCGCATTTTTCTTACAATAGAGAGAGGGTGTATCAGTCCTCTCCTCCATGTCAGGACCGTTCCTGGAGCACATGGAGGCCTTGGTGGTAACAACCAGAGGTGTCCAGTTAGGGACAGGGTCTCATTGGGCTTCCTGTGTTGACTCATGGAGAAAGTCAGATACCTTTAGAAAGCACAACAGATCTTAGGAGGACTGACTCAGTCCATCACTCATGACTAACCCTATGAAGACATGAGGGCTACTACTTACCCTTCTGATCGGCTCAAACATTTGCCTACAGCTAGGTGAGATGAATCCAGACCTAAGATGTTGTTCAGTCAGAAACCATGCAAACTCAGCCCGGATCTCAGACTGTGGTCCTTCCAACTCTTGTCCTGCCAGTGACAACAGAGACTCTGTTAAATCATTCTTCAGCTGCGCCAGTGCATGGGTGGTTTCAGTCTTTGGGGAGACAATATAAATCCACTGAATCTACTGGCTAAATTAAGTTGCAGAAGCATAACTCTACATATGTTAGTTATCTATAGTATAGTAGAAACATAATAGTAATCCTCTTGGTGATATGTGAGACAAAGGAGAACTCAATTTTTCTGCTACTTGTGGCAGTTTTGCAGAGGTGCATAGAAGTAACAAGTGGTTACTTCTGTAATGAAAATAAGTGTGATACAGAAGACACAAAGAAATATGTCTGCCCAAAAACCTTGAAGCAGTCTTTCCTACGAAAGAGTTGCCCTCTGTTGGTCCAGTAGAAAACATGGGTTTTGGGTCTCACTGTTCCACAAATTCCTAAGGCTGGCTGAGTTGTATTTTACCTGCAATTATATCTGAGAAGATGCATACAATTAAATGACAGGGAATTAAAATAAATTTTGTTTTGTTTCCTTCTGTGATGTGCTAATATTTACATGAAAGGCTTCCAGTTCAGTGCTCAGGATATTTCCACAATCTGCACATCTGTATTTGGAAGAATAACTGGAACGATGACATCCTGTTGTACCTAAAATAGACTGGACTACCAAGGGAAGGTGTCACGAAATGACATTTAGTAAAAACTATTCTCTCTTCCACAGACCTGTTCCCTGCCATGTCCTTCATGCCAGTTATTGATCAGATCTTCACTCAATGCAAAAAGCCTCTCTCTGAGCCCACACTTTAAATGTAATAACAAAGTAGGTCATTGATTAACTGGAAATATGACAGACAGCTCTGCCAGTCAGGTCCTGACGTACTGTAAATCTTGAGGGAGGAGAGCAAGCAATGAATCAATGATGTGAAAAGAAATAAAGCCCACAGGTTTTAGTCTTGTGGGAGGACTTCTTTCACCAACATAGTTAGTAGCATTACCCTCAGCAAGCTGACAGCTATGCAAATTTACCAGAGAAGCTTTCTGGATGTCCACAAAAAGAAAAAGAAGAAACAAACGTGTAAGATTAAATTCACTTACCCAACTGCGGCACCTAGGGAATTTTTTACTTTGCAGGCAACTAACTCATATGGGCTACTCTTACTCATTGTTCTCTATGTTTAGATATAATATATATAATTAAGCACTGTATAATTAAGCAAGTTTATATGCATTGATTTCCACTGCACTGTCTTCTGGCAGCACTTCTTTAAGAGTCCTTATCCTCAGGTCTGCTCCGTGGCTGCCCACTCTGTCCTGGCCTCCAAGCAAGGCAGCTGTCCACAGGAGAGCATGAGCATCGGCACGCTCTGGGGAAGGAAGCCTCAGGGCTGCACAGCTCCAGCAGTGCTGTGCGGGACAGTCCTTCAAGCAGTTCTGCCATCCTATGCACCTCACTGTCCCACCCCACCCATTGCCCACAAGCAGCACAAACATTCTTTTACTCTGTTTTCCCATGTTCTTGCACTTTCCAAGCAAAAATTGCAGCACGCGCAAGCCTTTCATTAGCTGGTTTGCACCGCTAGTAACATCTAAGGAAGGATGGTGCTTGTACCACAGAGCAATTCTCTGTTAGACTCTCACTGGGAAAAGAACAGAGACATGGTTTCGACTGAGCCAGAGCTAGCCTTATCCCGACCATGCTGAGTAGCCAGTATTCTCTCTTCCCCTGCCCCCGCTGGATTGTTTTTGCTCCAAAAGTGCTCACCATGTGCCATGACTGGTATTGCTAGATGTCAAATCTGCTTATCAGTTCAGAGAGCAGAATGTTGGCTCAGCACTGCACAGTGTGACACCCAGCAGCTTTTACATGCTCGTGTCTGATGCGATTTTTTCCCAAGCATGTAAAATCTGCAATTTCTACCGCTGCCTCCTCACTACCTCCCACTTTCCCACCCAGTAAAAGCTAGCTCAGCCGCTTGCATTTTTTTTTTTAGACACTCGCACTGCCCACAGTCAGTCTACACAATTATATTGGTGTGCAAAAAGAGAAAATGAAACAACTGGCATTTATTTAGCTATTTTTGATTTACAGCTATGCTCTATGAACCTCATCATCACCCACACATCTCTAGCCTTTTTGCCTCTCATGTCCACATCTCCAGTGCCCTGCCAGCTCCAGCCCTCTGTTCTCTCTGCCTGTAGCTGCTAAGCAGTGGCTACTTTCATAGGTTTAAGGGGAAAAATTATGCATGCAAATTAACTCAGGTAGCATCAACTAGTTCTAAGTCAAATATATGATGTTTATTTTTAATCAGAATTACATAAATATCAGTCTATGCATACAGTCAACAAAAACACATACAGACCAGTCAAATACTGTCACGTTCCCCACTGCCCTGCATTTTGTACAGTCATCACATTTGTGCAAAAAAAACTTGAAATTATATTGAATATGGCCAAAGTATAAGCGTCAGTGTCAACGAAGAAGCTTAGTTTGATTCTGTCATGCTTCATTTTTATTCTTAGAAATTTTATTTGACTTTTTAACAGCCAAGCAGGAAAATTAAACGATGCTGAAAAATAATTTAACATATTTGTGTTTGTTAAAAGTTGTTTTACATAACAAATTAATTAATTAAAAAATTTATCCCAATCTTTTTCTTCAGAGCTCACTTCATTCCTTCCTTTCCTTCTTCTGTTCATTCTCTCTCTCACTTTCTCTCTCATTCTTTCTTTTTTATTTGAAATATCAGCACTTGTACCTGATCTTGACATCCAATTTATCAAAACTGGAAAATGTAGCCATAGGTCTGTATGGCAGAGCTGAATGTTTAATACTATCAGCAACTCTTAGCTAATGATTATCTAAATGCTACAGGCATGAAAATGATGCTCTAAATTACATTAAGTGAAGCAGCGTACTGGAAAATGACCAAGATTACTCAGCAGTTTCATCTTGGGAAATCCACCTGTTGCCAGCCTAGAAAAAGCCTTTACTAGTCCCTTTCCAGCAAGGACACAGAATACAAGGATACAGAATGACTGCATATTTTCTTAGCTGAATTTGTTCCCTGTCTATTTAGACAAAGACTGATATCATAAGTGCATTCAAGAATTACTTAACTCAGAAAAACACTGAAGAATACAGTAGAATAAGCATCCCAAACCCATGGAGAAAGCCCTCCTGAAGACTTGCAATGCCATCCCATTACCCAGTCACAGGGGCTGGAATTTCTTCATTTAGAGTCCTCAAGGGGACAGAGGCTCCTAAATGCTTTTTTAGGTACCCACTCAATGGCTGTGTAGCTGAAGCAAGGAACAGACATAACCTCAAGACATACCAAAGACATGGACATGAGCCCCTGCTACCCTTCAAACAGCCTGAATAGGAGTGCGCAGAGACCACCAGAGCCCTCGGGAGCTGCTACTGCCCAAGCAGGTAAGATGCTGAGCAGGGACAGTGGCTCTTTCATGTGGCCAAGAGATTTGCTCTTAAATGCACCTGAAAGCATTTAAGGGTGGAAAGAAGGTAAATACACTTGTGGTTTTCCCACTTGTAGGCCTGCTCACTGGATTATTCACAAGGTCTCCTTCTCTATAGGTGTGACTGGAAGTTTTTAGGTGCGAGTCTATGAACTTCAGTTTTGAGGTTTCTCCTGGGAGAACTTGTGGTGAAAGAAAAGGAAATTCTATGTACCTCCTTAAGCCTTTGACAGCCTCTGCTGGAAGAGAGATTCTTCCTCAAAGATAATTTAGGATTTATTGTTTGCTATGTTATCTGCTGTAGCTAAGTATTAAATAATCATTGCTAAATCTTTTGTTCTGAACCTGTTGTATAGTTACCAGAGTGGATTTCCCCTATTCATAGCAAGTTTGGGAAGAAACTCCTCCAAAATTACAGAAAATGTTAATTTCAGTAGCTAATAGAAAGCATAAGGGAAATGGTGAATTTGCCTCATTTCTAATACTTTAAACTAGTGTTCATTTACCCACTTTAATTGTAAGGAATGCTGAAGAAAGAGCAATGTATCAGAAGACTGTTTCTTCCAGCAACATTTGATAATGAGTTAATTAAAATAGACACTAATTTATATTTTTTTATGAAATACAGCATAAAATATATAAAGCATATTGAATATTGACTTTCTGTGGAAAGACTACATGCTGAGAATATATTCTGAGAAGATGTGTATGTACATAAGTGTATACTGTATATATCTAAAATAAGGGGGTTTTCTGCAGAAGATGTTTTCCACTCTCCACTGTTTGCAGTCAAAAAGCAGCAACGTCCTATGAGATTTGACTTTAAGTAAAATATTTGAAGATATCACTGAATAGTATTATTGAGTGAACACAGTTGAAGAAAAGTATTTCTGTTTTTCTTTGTGTGTGTTTTTTGTAACATGCTAGCTATTCCTAACAGATATGTTGCTAAACAATCTTATTTACAACTTGAGAACCTTGGGCTGTGTGGGGGGAGTTGGCAACCCTGATTGCCCCGTGAGTAAACAGCATTGATGTTTGGTAAGCCTGGCTTTGAGTTTGTCCTTGTGGCTGCACTTGAAGACTAGAAGCCTAAATCCAGCATTAAGGTGCCTCTGACACTCACAAAACACTTTGTCCTCAGAGCTTCTTGCAAAATCTTCAAAGAGCTTATGCTTTTCTGGAAGGTGTGCCCAAGATTACTTGTCCTAATTACACTAGTTCACACCTCAGTTCAACAAGATTCACAAAACTGGTCTTTCTTCATGGAGCCAAAGGGCCTGATCCAGTAGACAGCTTCCAGCTATGGGTAATGCCTTACAAAAAAGTAAGCAGAGGCAGCAGCACTGGCAAGTGTACCCACCTTTACACAATGTATAAGAGTTTATATGTAATTCACAGAATTAAAAAAAATAAGTTTTTATTAAGGCTACTAGCACAGAGCAGTGGCAAATGAAGGGCAATATTAATTGCCTGAAATACTAAGTAGGTGGTACAGAGACAACTTACCTGGGAAAGGAATTAGTTAGTAACCCAAAACATAATAGTTAGGAGTAAATCCAGGAAACATCCTCCCGTTGAAAATAATGAGGGAACAAATTCAGAATGCATTTGCCAAGCTATTGGGAGAGCAGGAAACTAGAGTCTGTGGCCTAAAATAAGGGGTTAAGCCATTTCTATTTAAACAGATTTTAACATATCTGATAGAACCAGGGCCTCTGTTTTGTAACTAGATTAGCCGATGTGAATCTGTCTGCATCTGTGTGGCATCACTGTAGTAAGTGGGATCCAAGTGGATGACTAATCATGGCAGTGGATTTGGTTTCCAGACTGGGCTGTGAGGCGGTCAGCTGGCCAAATAGCTGTGTGTGTATATGCCCATGAGCAATCCTAGTCCATTCACTAGATTGTACGTGCAGCCATATTATTTGTGAAATTTCCCTAATCTTTAGCAAAACTAAAGAAAAAGTAAATATTAGAGCTCCCAAAATTAACATGAGAAGGAGTGAAAATGACATTTTATGTAGCTGTACAAATTGGGGTATGCTGGGTAATTATATAGTGTATATGTAATGACAGGCTGGAATAAAATGAATCTGTTTCAGAGGAAAATGAAATCTAGAGTAAATAATTTAACTTTTCCATGGAAGTTAAGAAAAGTGGAAGAGGAGAAAGCAGGAATAGCGTCAGCCTTACAAATTCTCATCTACTTTTTGATCAGAGTAATTGAAGAAGATGCCACAATTAAAAAGTCCTTCAGAAGAAAATTGACACTATTTTGTTTATTACACAGTTGGTGATGTCAGCTAAATAACTTCATTTGTCATAGCATCTTATTACCCACTTGAAATTCTGAGTGATGGAAACAATTAAAATTGGAAGAGAGAAAAGGAAACTCCTTGTTTTAATCAAGTAATCTGAAATCCACCTGAAAGGCAGATGTTGCTCAGTTGTTTGTCAGCATAATACAAGTACATAAATTATTTTATTTACAACCTGAGGCTTTCCTAAGAGCTTTTCACATTTGTGTTAGCTTTGCTTAATGAAAATATCAAAATAGAGGTGCTTTTTTTTTAACCTCACATGTTGAGCTGAGAACACCTACAATATTTTAGGAAAGTTGGGGCTGTCATTAATGTCATCTAGACAAAAAGCAGGAAGATGGCATTATTTTGTTACTGTGAAATGTTTCTAAATGTACCTTGCGGATTCATATAATCGTAGGATGGTATGTCTGCTGATGACTCATGCTGACTCACCCCCTGAGCCAGAATTTACTGAGCCGCCTTCTGTGCCCACACACAGTGATATGATTTCCAGTCTGAGTGAATTCTTTAAAATTTAATTTAGTAGGCTTTAACTACAGAGACAGATACACTTCTTCAATGGTTGCCTTAATTTGTGTTTATGTCTTATTAAATGTGTGTTCAGATTATTTTTTGCAGAATCCTTTGAAATCATTTTTTTAAATAATGTGGATAAGTGCAAGTGCACTTTCCAAACTAAAGGTCTGTCTGAAAGCACTGCAGGTATATAGAAGCAGTAATAATTTATGCCTAATACATAGTCCCTGCCTTCTTCCTATGGCTTTAGCAGCAGTGCATGTGGACCTCAACTGCAATAAGTCCCTAGGCTTAGGAAATGAATAATTAATTAAAAGACAAATTGACCTGATTCTGTTTTTATTTTTAAGACTGAAAACCATATATTACCCTACTGAAGTCAACAAAATTAAATGGTATAAAACTAGCTGTGAAAGCAATTCTTTAAATGCTACTGCAAACATTTTCAGACTGATTTCGCTTTTTCTGAAATAAATAGGAATTGTATCGCAGACTTCAATGGGAACATGATCAGTCCAATTATTTGTCTCTCTGACTTCTGGCTAAAATCTGATGTGATACAGCAGCCTGAAAAGTAATTCTTGTTGTTACAGCACAAGCCGCAGTGACTGAAGAGAAGAATGCCAGTGAAATTCTCTCTTGGAACCAAAGAAATGCTTCTCTTCAATATCATACTCTTTGACGCAGAATCACATATTTGTTGAATTGGGTTTTATCTCATCCTCACTCCAGGATTCTTTCCCCTCCACACAGAGGCTAAGGGAGAGAAAAAAAATTGTTAGGACTGTTCCTGCATGATTTGCTTTTTAAACTCTTCCGACAAATGACTAATGAATGTTCAAGCAACAGAAAAAGAGATCCATGTATCTTCCCCCAAAAGAGACACAATCAAGTGCTTCAGTAAATTGATCGAGGTCTCTAGACTTTTCTCCACCTTTCCAATATGCTGAAAGAATAGTTGATGTTCCCAAGCCACATACCCTTCCCTCTTTTTCCAGGAATTTGTCATTTCTCAAAAGCATGTCAGCTTTGACAGTGTTTTGGGGTTGTGTGTTTTACTTCTCTTGCTCCTGCAGTCAGTCAGGCATGATTCCTGATCTGCATGAGTTTATCTATGATTCTGTCTTATGTCTAGGATTCACTAAATTCCCCTGTTCTCTAAATCTGAAAGTGCTGGATGAGTGGTGACTTCATCCCCGGTGGTTTCTGCTTCACTGACTTCCTTGTACTTTGAGTATACAGTCCTTTTGCTTTTGGAAAAAAAATCCCAGACTTTGCCTTTAGTTACACCTTCCTGCCTCCATCATTGTTCACACAGGGCTTTCTTGTAATTCTGTCACTAGAACTCAGAAGTTGTTGGTTTTGTGGTCTGAGTTAAATGTGCTTGAAAATAGAGTATAACATCTTTTTGTTACTTCAAGCCTCAGTGGTCATTAAGTTTCTGTATGTAATGGGGCATGATACAAGAAGAACCACACAGCTCTATAAGGTTTGAACAGAAGCTGAAATACGTGTTTCTACCTCAGTCGCCATATGTTCTGCCTATTAACGTTCCTTCTCTTGCTGTTGCACTGCCAGGCCCAGTCTACCTTTTATCTGAGACCATCCATGACTTCTATCAAATAGGCATGCATGAAGGACTTGGCTCTGCTGAACTCCTCTCGTGCTCTGTGGCAGAGATGCCCACTTCTGAGATGCTGCGCCTTTAGTGACAGGAGAGAGCCGTATACTGCAGTGTGTTCTTTGCTGCAGGAGACAGCCATTTCCTGAAGGTGCCATAATTACTGAATACATACAACAGGTTGCTTGCAGCAAATTACCCACGCTGAAGAGAGAAGTGCCCAAGAATTATAGCAGCTGTGAGCAGAATTGGTATCACCAAGTAATTCAGACAGCTCACTGTTGGTTTCCTCCTTTTTCAAGCAGTGCCACAGGCCTGTGAGAAGAAATGAGCGATTACCGGATTAATTATTCTGACAGTAGCTCATTTCCAAGAGCTCTCTTTCTTAAGGGGTTCTGCTCTTTCCTGCATTTTATTGCTGGGCAGGGAAAGGACCTCTGGAAGAAATGGTGGTAAGAAGTAGTCTACTGCCACTACCAGAGCAAGTACTCTTGCCTACAGCCCATTCCAGAGGGCCACAGATTGAAAAAAAGAAACCCTCGAAGTCGTAGCCACTGGAGACTGAATGCCCCTACTCTTTTCGATGTCTCTGCAAATACTCTATCCTCCTTTCTTTTACTCCTGATTTGCAAAAAAATATAATGATAATGCAATAGCAATGTGCTAGTAATTGATAAAAGTAACATTTTTTCAAGGATCAAAAATTCCCAAGCCCCATCTAGCAATGCAAATAAGAAGTTTATGGTGTTGCAGCTAGCACTAGCCTATCTTAGATAAACATACATGATTGCAAAACCTGTATCCAAAGGTCCTTCTCTAGCTGAATTAACTGGCACTGAGGTTTTCTGTCTCTCTATGGCTTATACACTGCTGGCATCAAGTTTTAAGTATCCTACTGTGATACAACATTGCCAGCAGTGTGTTAGGCAGTGTCCACTATGTACTTGCCTTTGCACTTGCTACGCTTCAGCTGAGGAGCCTCCATTGGGTTTTTTGGTCTTTTTTGTTTTGGTTTGGGTTTTTTTTGTTTGTTTTTCAAACACTTTATGAAAAAGTTGAGCATGTTACCATTGAAGAGCTTTGCACAGAAGTGCTCTCCAGTCTCTGTCATTCTTTCTTTTCCAGCTTTTGTAATTTTGCTGTTCTTACACCCTTTTGCAATGGAATGTAATATTTACATTTTTTGGATCTTTTTCTAGACGTAAGATACTCACGTGGCTTATCCTGGCAGTCATACACTCTGCGGTTCCCTGTGGCACTCTCACTTGACTGTCTTGGAGTTCCACCTATTCTTCTGTGCCACCTTCTTCTCTGCGATACCTTGCATCCTCAGTAGTGCTAGAGCACTGTGTAACCTCTAAAAGATTTAATTTCAGTTGGGCACCAGCAATTGTGCCATCTCATCTGTTCAATAAATGCCCCACTGGAAAGACTTCTTCCCATAGTGTAATGCTGACTCTTGCTATTTGTTAAGAAATGCCTTCATTTCTCAAATTTCTCCCAGGTTGTGGGTATCCTAAAGGTATGTGTGCCAACTCATTTACTTGGACCTGATGCTTCTTCAGAAATAATGTGCCTTTTGCTTGCCATGGTTACTTGAAATCACTGTTATTACCAGGCAAACTTAAATAAGGAAAAAAAAAGATTATACTAGCAGAGCAAGGGTTAAGATTCTGATTACAGAATGGAAACAAACTTAAACACACAAACAAAAAGCATAGAAACAAGAAAATCCAATTTCAATATGTACCTTGTTCTAGCAGTCACTCACAGTTTGCTTCTGAGAGCCAAGGAGCCAGTTCAACTGCACTTCAGGATGTACTTCTCGGTTGGGTTTTTGCCTGCCCCTCCCTAAGCTATGAGGGATCTCCCTACTGCAAGGAGAGTAAACCTCAGGACACTTCTTTGGACCACCACCCTTCCCTTGCTTCTTTCAATTCAAAGAAAATTCTAATGCATTAGATGGTAGTTTTGATCAGCCTGAGCTATTCAGATGAATGCAAATGAAATATTTTTATGCTTGTCTCAAAATGAATCCTCTCTGATACCCAGTAATCCTTTGACAAACTGATTTCCAAACTTAGATTTACCTTCCTGCTTAGAAAGTCAGTTGAATTATAATTTGATTTGGGTCTCCATTTCCCAGACAGCATTATTTCTATTATGAACTTTTTTTCCCAGCTCTTTAAGATCTTATAAATTACATATAATAAAACTATCAACTGTACATCAGAACCTAACCTCACAGCTTGTGAAAAATGGATTACTTTATTCATAGGGTTCACACATGAGATGCCAGTAATAATGACAATCAGTTTCGGGTTTGGAGCATTTTTTCAAATAATTTCATTTCCTCTTACTTCCTCACTTCATCATATCAGAGGCTTTACAACTGTCACAGTAACTTCCAACTCTAATTCCCTTAACCATAATTATAGAAAACCCAGCAGTTTCTCGTTATTTATTCCAGAGTTTCTTGATAGTGAGCAGGATAATCAGAGGTCTTATGGGGGCCCTTTCACTTTCAGAAATACTGCTTTTAAAACGTCAAGTCCTATCACCAAGACTTTGTTGATTTTGTTTCATTTTTGTACTGTAGAGTGTAAAATTCATGAAACTGCTCACTTCTGCAAAGTTGAACATTCATGTTTAACAGCCAGTGTCCTCTTGGCTTTAGATTACCTTTGAAATTAGAAAATATTTTCTAATAATTTGAAATGCACTTATTTAGTTGGGTAACAGGTAGCCTATTAAGGAATGCTTTTCACATATCTTCACACATTTCAGTGATGTAGTAGTTCTGTTGTCAAAAAAAGGACCTTTGCAACCAACTTATTTTAATTGGCAGTCCTTCCCTGGAGTGTGGGAACAGAGTTCAAAATATTCATTGTGCAGAGAGACAACATGCCTATTCTTATATTTTTTCTTTGATAACTGCAAGTACTTCTGTTTCAAAAATACCACTAGATTTTATGTTTCCTTTGAAGGGGATCAATCCTCTACTTCTCACCTGGCTTGTATTCTTACCAGGATTAGTGGCATTCTGGCTTGAGCAGAGCTGGTTTCCTTTTGCTGGAACAGGAAGGAGTCAGAGCGCTCAGCACCTCAAAGCAAGTACACAGCATACTTAATGTTGACTTTGGCATATTTTGATCCTCTCATTTTCTCTTTGATACTGATGTACAGTAAAGTGTGAACATTATCTTTAAGCTGCAATCTGATTTTACTGAGCTTTAAGTGCAGCAAAGGGCGGTGGATTTTCTCTTTAGCAACAACACGAACAGCAGGAGCTCTGGAAATTGTAGTGGCAACAGCAGCTTCTGTTGTGACAGTTCTCTTGTAGGTCACCATGGTGAGAATGTATCTGACTGGTGGGGTTTTTTTCTGTCCAGACACTAATATAATTTCTAGAAGCCAGAAGAATAGCTTATATAAATTAATACTCTTGTCATGAATAATCTCCATGTGGATGTGCTAGTAAGAAATACATGTATTTTCTTTTTTCAGGATGGATTTACTAACTAGACAAAGATTTAACAGTACTTTCAAAACTAAATACAAAATATTTACCTTAAAAGAGTGGCTCTGTCTCATAATACATAATTGGGAAAAAAAAAACCCTACTGTTAATTGAAAAAAAACCCTTGTTAAATAACAACGTGGAACCTGGCCCACATTCTGCTTTGATTTTATTTGTGAAGATTCATTACATGCTTATATGTTTTAGCATTAAAAAAGTTAATTTTTGAACTGTGGATACTGCAAGACAATGCAAGGGATGTACCTGGATTTAGCATGCAGAAAGCTAAGCTCTCTGGCTCAGAGCTCAAAATCAAAATGGTTGCAACGTGATAATGGGTCTGAGAGGGGCCACTTTGATGGTCAGGGATAGCACCTATCAAACCACCCTGTAGAAATGCAGGGAAGGAGAATTAACTCTTTTTTGTAACAACTTAGGGAGGGGCTCCATTTGGAATCGGTGTTATCCCTCTCGCCAATAGCTCTGGCCTGCTGGGCCACTTCTGGGGTTGTGCAGCACTGGGATGGATACCAGAGAGCACTGCTTAGATGTTACAAGATTTTAGAGAAACAGAGGCCCTTGCCTCGCTGTGGGCTTACTTTTCTTGGTTTGTTTTATTTCTTGCTACCTTTTCTTTCTTCTTAAACTGGTATTCATCAGTTGCATGCATCTATAAGTCACTCAACAGCCCCTGCTGCAGTTCAGTTCTTTAGGAAAAGGTTCAGTGACCTATGGGACATGCATGAAGTTTCTGTCAGAAGAAGGCATTTTTTCCCCCCTCAGTCTTTAAAAAACCAAATCTTCTCAAGACCTTCTTTGCTCCTCATTAATGTGTCAAGTGTGTGTGAGGGCAACCCTTCACACTGTGCACAGTTTGGTTGCTGGTGTTTTTCCCCTCAGAAGGATGATGAGTCACATCCATTCCACTTCAACAGCTTGGCTGATCTCAACAGAATGCCCTCACCAGAAAAATCCTGGAATAATACAAACCATTCACATAGATCAGGTTGCTTCTGCCTGATGTGTTGCCCCAATCTAGGCAGATCTCTTACCCATGGGTAGATGGGAACAGTGTGTGCTACAAGCCCCCTCTCTCACTGGGGCTCTTGAAGCTGTTATCCCTCAACAATGAGAAGAAAAAGAGAGAATGGTGAATGGAAATGCAGTAAAGTATTTTTAAAGTGTCACTGATTTTTATGAAGCAACCTTTGCCACTCTCCCAGGCAATTATTTCTCATAGTTAGAGTAAGGAAGGGAAAAATAGTGAATTAACAGTAATTATGATTACAGATGAACTAGGAAAATATCACAAAGATTAAGTATGAAGCTTGTAGTCATTCGATTACTGTTAGATACATGCTTAAGACAGAAGTGTAAGTGGGCAGGAAAAGGTAGTAATGGAATTGCACCAACAGTAATATATCTCAGTTAATAGCTGCATATTTCAATTATAATCTCTTCAGATTTATTTTTTTTTCTTTTTGAATCTCATTATTGGTTTTGGATTGTCATTAGAATGGTCTGTACTATATAACATTGTATCTCTACAGCATTTGAAAGATGTTTGAAAATCGAGAAGATATTACCAGAAATAATCTCTTTTATGGAGCCTAAAAGCAAGCTTGTTAGCCAAACTTGATTGACTTCTTCAATAACATAAGCTTAAAATATGATAAGAACATAAGTACTTTACAGTCAATTATGCTTAAGCTTTTGAACTCTCTTAAAGCATCTTAAGCTCTCTTAAAACATTTTAAGCTCACATAAAATACTTCAGTCAAAGGGTAGAAAAAGTAATCTAAACTCCAGATAGTCAGTGAAGAACAAAACCAGGGCAGTAATAATGATGAAAACACAGTAGGGATGACAGGTGAGAGTAGTCCAAGCAAAAATTGTTATTCTACCATCAAAGTAAAATGTTTATCAAGATTTCAGACTGCAAGAGGAGACATCTCCGTGAGAAGTCAACAAAACTAACATGTCCAGTCTATCTCCCATGGTACCTACAATACTGCATTGAGTTCTGAGCTTCCCAGTAGCACAGAAGACAAGGGTGAATGCATGCTCACAAGTGATCGAGTTACCAAGGCAAATTATTGCTTATCAGCTAGGATGCTACAGCAGCATATAGTAGCTTAAAATAACACATTTTACTTCAGCAGCTGAATGAGCTGGGAGCATGCACACAGGCAGTTATTAGAGCTTGTCTGTGGAGTAGTAACTTTACTAAGCCCGGCTAAGTCATGGCTTAATTACAAACTGGCTTGACAGCTTGTGGCTGTCTATCCCTACCCAATTTAACAACATGAACAAAGCTCACATGAAGGCAACAGAAATAATCATGGAACATCAACCCCTTCAGTTTGTTCCATCTTGAAGCAAGCTCATGGCTGCCTGTGTAGAGCTCTGGATAAGTACTTCCACACTGCCAATTAAGTGCCTGTGTGATGGCACTTAACCTGTTGCCCAGCCATGCTTAAGACTGCATTTCTCATTCTAATGCTGAAACTGAATGGCATTTCATATTATGCTGTCATAAACTAGAATATTCTGTCCTTCTTTGTCATCTTTTTGAAGTGATGAACTCCCAGCTGCTAGAGGAAATTTCTGGTATTAATCCCCAGAAGTCTTGCTTTTATACTCTTGAAGTTAACTGCATTTCTATTTCTCCATCAGTTTAATTGTGTATGGTTTCCTAGTTCTCCTTCCTGTTGGTACCTCCAAGCACTGGGTCATTTACAAATTTATTTCCCACTCCCTTCTTGTGTCAGTGTCATTAAAGGAAGATATAGGTTTAAGCCCAAAACTGATCTTGGGAGGTGGGGGTGGAGCAAAGAGAACAACCTTTACTCAGATGCTTCACCTCTGATCATTAGATTTTGCTTTATGCTCTATGGTAAGTCCCTCAGCTCTATTAATCTCTGCTATGGCTCTGATAATTCTTATCGTCTCCTCCTTTATCTAGAAGTTGAATGATATTATCAAAGAAAGATATTAGGTTAATCTGGTAAGGTCCACCTTTTGTAAACAAACATTAGTCTCTCATTTCCTGCTATACTCACTTTAAAAAGCTTACTATGAGACAAGTTATTTCATTTGACACTGTTTTCTGACTTCTGGAATGGGCATTATCTGTTCTTTCTGCCCAGAGGCTGTAGACTGTGTTTTATTTTCATCTTACAAGTGATACTAGCAATTTCCTTTCCCTCCTAGCTATTAACCATCCTGCCCTCTAACCCTGTGTTCAACATCACCATCTTTACTGAAAATTGAGAAAAAAATATACATTTAGGTTTAGAATCAGATGTAGACTATCTCTAAACCCCAATTCCTCTTCACTGGAAAATGACATAACTTCTTTCTTACAATATTATGTCACAGCTGTATAACACCCTACTGGTTTTCCAGATAAATCCTCTCTTCATTCTCACATTTATTGATGTTTGAGATCTTTCCTGAACCAGACCTTTTTTCCTGCTTTGTTATATGCTCTTTGCTTATAATTCTTACCTCTCTCTTGATGACACTTCTCTTCCACTAATGCCTTGAAGCCTCTACATGTTGTAAACCTTTTTGCCTTGTCTGAGAGGCAGAATCCCAATTAAATTAGCAATTTTGGTTTTAAGATATCTAAATCTTCTTCCACATTCAAATTTCTGTTTTCATTATACAAGCTGATTTTATTGCCAAGCCCCTTCATTTATCTCAGTTTGCCTTTCTGAAATTGAGAATATTCTACTTTCTTTCGCCCCTACCTTTCATCATACAATAACCTGCTCCAGGATTATTATCTACAGTTAGGCCTTCACAGAAATATTCTTGAACCAGCCAAAAGCTTTACTTCTCACAGGCTCAGTGACAGTTTGGAGGATCAATTAATTGACTAATGCAGTCCAGAATGTCTGGCCCCAGCTGAGAAGCATGTACTCCCCAAACTGTTAACTGGGGATTTGAGATTTCAGTGACTGGTTCTTTGTATCCAAGCAGTACCATCTCTTTAATAATAAGGAGTTTTCCAGCTACCTCCAAAACTTCCACCCAGGAGTCTGTGATGATCTCACAGCCCTCTCTTCCTGATACACTCTATAACCATCTTTTTCCAAAAATAAATTGGAACAAAATTATGAGTTGTTTTATTCCATATGTTTTATTTGCAGAACATTGCTTTCTTAACACAGAATGGTTTTACTTCTGTGTTTCCTCAACTGCAAATCCCTTCTAATTCAATGTGTTCTAGTTAGGAACTCTATGAGTTTTCTTTTATCACAAGGGGTTGTCCTGAACTGTTTTATGAAATTCCTCAATCTTTTCCCAAAATGCTGGAAATAGTATATCCACTTTTCAGTTATTTCATTTTGACACATAACATTACTTTTCTTTTGCCTTTGTCTATATCTGTGCCTTTTTCTTTGCTAACCATCCCACATTCTTCCTATTCCCCATTGCTGCATTAGCATTTAATCTTCCTCTTGCTGAGCGAAACCAAGGCAAAATATTACATGAATCTTTCCAAATTTTCTCTACTCATTTCTTAATACAAGATGACCTTATTACCTATGGTGATTTCCTTCCTTTCTTCACAGATGGTGTAATCTAGAAGGGGTATGCAGGGAAGTGGTGAAGAACTTAGCTACTGTTGTTCAGTGAATTAGTTTCCTTGGGAAGTTACTCAGCTGAAAATGAAAGAGCTTGTTTGCTTTGCAGTTAAAAAAACATCTATGTACCATGAATATTCTCAGTGTCTGAGAATGTTTTCTTGTGAAACTAGAGCAGTTGCCACTTGTGGTCAAACCAGTGTGAAGGGCAGATAAAACACTAGATGGATATGTGCTTTAGATGAAAAGCTAACTTTTTCAAAAACAGAGGTAAAAGTTGAGATAATGATGTGAAAATGCTGTCAGATCCAGTAGCTTCCCAAAGTTACTGATATTTTGTCAAGACCTGTTTTACAGCTCATTCACTTGAACATGAAACAAATTTACCAATAACAACAGAAAATTTAAAAATAGGAATTTAAAAAACTCTGTATGGTAAAAACTCACTTTCATTCCTCTAAAGTGAAGTATCAGATAAAGTTGTTTGGAAATCACCTTTATCCTGTACAAACAATCCCATTTATTGGTTAACATTTCTAAAGTTCATAGTTATTTTCATCCCACTAACAATCAGATGGACATTGCACGTATTAAAAATGGACACTCAGGCATGTACTGTTGATCCAACACCTATGTATTCTCACAAACAAATATCCTGCTTCAGTAATTTTACATGAAGTTTAGCTGGGGCCAGCCACAAAAAGGCACAAAATCCCTAGATTAGCCATTAACTCCACATTGCTACATACAACCATTATTTTACCTACTTATTACTTCACCCGCCACCCCTGCTGCCTGTCACTATGCTACTTGTCTCTTGCCACATACACCTCTTGAGCAATGCCAGCGTTTAGTTTTAGCCCACATAAATCAGCCAGATATGCACTTTTTCTAGTGATTAGGAATGTGCTGTTTACCCTGGGTTAAGGACTTGTGTGTGTGGTGCAGACTTTTAGCCAATCTCTAACATTTAAGCAGGTAATGTTTGAGAAGCAATAGGGGATATGATTTATTACATTAGAGATAATGCAGGGCAATATTTATTATTTTGGGAAGTCAATTCTGTAAAGGTTATACTGATAGTGAGGTGATATGATAAGCAAGTTTTTTTTTCTAAATTTGTTATAAAATGATACATGCAGTTTGAGCTGAAGGTGAAATGAAGGGGATAAGAAGAAAAGTGTCAAACCTAGAAGCAAGGAGAAAGGCAGGGTCAGAAGGTTTGAATGACAACTGAGAGACTAACTCATTATTTCCTTCAGTATTTCTGTCCATTTTTGTTTCAGTAGTCACTGTGGGAAGAATAGCTGCTACGGTAAATTAGACAGAAGAGTCAGTAGCAGCTGAGTATACCTTGGTCATACTGAGCAACATTATCTAATGCTGCCTATGGTATCTCTCTGGCAGGTAGCCAAGAAGCAAAGTAGAGGGTGTAAACAGAGACCTGATAAAATTACAGCCCAATTCTGTACCTGCTGAAATCTGTGCAAGATTTACCATTACCTGAAAGAATGACAGGCTCTCAAAAAAATTCCTGGTGAATCACTTGAAATAAAACCTCTTTCAAAAGTCCAAGAAGTATCTAGGCTGAATGAATTTTACATTCATCAACCCGAAGCTATAGCAATTTTTAGCCAGATTTGTCATTGCTTTAATAATACATGAATTGTGCTTAAATGACTATGAGATATAAGCCTGAGGAAAGGCAAAAAAAAAAAAATCCCTAGCTAGATATAGAAAAGTATCTTGAGTCCCAGATCATGTGGATGCTGCAGAGTTAACGAGGTTGATTGGCAGCTGGGTCTGGGCACTCAAATTAGCTCATCTATGAGCAAGTTTTCTATGACAGAGGGCTAACCACAGTCTCAGTGTTACGGTTGTTTCTGAACTTGCTCCTGAGTGCCTGTGCTGAGGCAATTTAGGTTTCATTCTCATTCAACTCTATCAACTGGTAGAGAGCGGTGGGGAGCTGCACCGTCACACTGGAGTGACCTTTCCAGCTTTTTGTTGTGGAGTAGATACACTTGAACCCCCTGAAAGCGAAGCTTCAGCTCTTAGAGCTGCAGTTGCATGGTTACCTAAGCTCAAAGTGCCTCCAGAGCTCTGTGCAAGGATTTTCTAACGTGAGTGGCGGTGCTGATGACCTTAAAGCTAAAAGCTATGTAGTATTTTCTCTACTGTGGATAACTCTGGAGAGCCTGGAAAAATAATCCCGTACTGTGCCTGTGTGGAAGAGGGAAAGTTCCCATCTTTTTCAGGGCCAGCTCCTTTGCCAACACTTTGGGAAAGACAGATAAATAAAAATGCTGCATAAGCTGTGTTTTGACCTATGATCTCAAGCCCAGCATACAAGCATTCACTCACATGGATTTATATAGTGTGGGGAGAGGAAACACCTCAGTGTAAGGGGACAAGGGCAGCAGTAGACTATCGTGTGGGAATTTGTAAGCCATTTGTATGGAAGGTGTGTTTTAAACCTCAGGCACTCAGCAGAGTAAGGCCAGGCTGTAACCTCTATGCCCCTTAGCTTTTGAGGAAATAAGAGTGTAACCGCAGCAGCACTGCTGCATGGGGCTGCAGAGCAAGGCTGGCGCTGGGTCCCTCTCCAGAGAGATGAACCCCACCTAGCTCCAGCCTGCCTCTTGATGGAGAAACACGGGAAGACCAAGGGACTATGAGACATTATTTTAATGTTCCTTCCTCAATAAACAGCTTTGTTTTGGGGCAAGAGATTAGTTAAAGGTCAGGCGAGGCCCCGCCCGGGGTAAATGATGGCCTCCCCCAGCGAGGCTCTGGCTGAGAGCTGCCCGTTCCTGCACTGGCGGCCTCCCCCCATTGCGTTACCGCCAGCGGCCCCGGTGCGGTGCCCGGATCCCTTCCCC
>NW_010108106.1:0-32770 GCF_000699245.1 Pterocles gutturalis | reverse complement strand
TCCCCCTCTTCTTCTTCCCCCTCTTCTTCGTGCTACTATCCCAAATCCTGGGACTCACTGGGAACGTAGTATCAGTGAAACAGTCTTAATTGTGTGCCTCAGTAGTGTGTGTGAATCCTGGCTAGTGTTAAAAGTGGTTTTTCTTAGTTTGACAGCACAGTAATTTGATAGGGTTTTTTTTAATCTTCTTTGAGAGCATGAGACAAACACTCTGTAGTTCCTCATGCTGCCATAAATCAAATGGTAACTCACACCCAGAGAGTTGAAACATTTCACTTCTATGAAACAGTTCAACCAGTATAGTTGTGAAGAAAGTTTGTAGCAAAGACAATCCTTCCTTCCTTCCTAATTTTTTCTTTTAGAATGTAATGTATATGTATGTGCATGCTTGCATTTTAAAATATTGCTGTACTGTTGCTTTAGTAAATATTTTCAAGAATTTCCTCTAAATCCAAATATCTCGCTCATTGCATTTCCTGGCCCTCTGTTGAACTACTGCAGCTGATGGATGAGCTGAGAAAGAGGCAGCATGTATTAAGACAGTTACTAATATGGACAAAATTGACAAATTCATCTGCTTTTTCACTGAAGCAGTTAGCACTGCCACTTTTCAACAGAGCTCTGGACTAGATGAATGACTGGACCATGAGTGTGGGATAATTATTTTTCTTTAGATCTTAACTGTTCTCAAATGTTTTAACTTCAAATATCCTCCCCAGATAATGGGGTGAGGCTTTGGTAATGATGGAAATAATCACCTTATGAATCAAACTTTCAGCAGAGATTAATTAAGGTAACGTATTTGTACCCTTTCTCTTTAATCGTTAATATGTGGAGTTTTTTCATGTTTTTCTCTGATCCTTCCTGGTGCTGCAATGTGTGAAGTATAGCTAACAGGTGAGGGATCACAACTCCCTTCCAGGTCCAGGCTATGCAAACTCCCTCTAAATACCTAAGCTGTGAGATTGTTTTCCGTATGGTGGAAAGTAATTTCTATTACTGTGTAGTTATTTTCATTTGTGGTCCAGAAGATTTTTGTGAAGTTTTCATCTTTTACACTTACAAATTTAAAGTACCCTAAGGCTTACTTTAGCACTGGTCTGAGAAGCAGAATTTCATGGTCACAGAGAGATTTCCTCCTCTCTGGCAGCCTTTGTCTGCTTCTCTGAACTGTGGCATAGCATAGGAATGTTCTGACTTGATAGGTCAAAGTGTATACTTCAGTGATCCAGGCCTTCTTTCTAAACCTTCAGTTTAATGGTCCAACTCTAATTTTTTTTTGCCAGCTGAGATATGCATTTGAACTACTCTTCTTATTTTGGTGTGGGTTTGTTACTTTTCTTGAGTAATAATTTTTGTATGTAGTAATAGTACTACCTTACTTCCAAGTATTGGAGTTATGTTGTCATGGTGGAATTATTTTTATTAGTATTTTCTTGCCCATGTTAACAAAATAGAAAACACTTTTCTATGGCATCTATTTCTTCCTGATTCTAATCTTGCCCTTGCTGTGAAAGAAGGAACATGTTGCTAATCTTTGAGTGAAAACAAATTCCCATTAATTGGCTGTTCTGAAACAGCATATTCAGTGTTGCATATTGTGGCATCTTTCTTTTAATTGCAAGTTTCATTAATTGTTTTTGTTGTTTATCAGACAGCATTATTGAAGCGTCAGAGTCGATACGTTCATTCAACAGTTCCTGAAAATGCAGAGAAAGAAGCTCAAAGCTTATTTGTAACTGAGGTAATATAGAATTGCATATGGCTGTGTGTAATAGCAATATTGTACCTGAATTGTTTTTCTTCTGCTTTGTTTACATTTGAAAAACAGAAAGAAAAGCCCTGACAAAATACTAAATATTTATTGACATTTACTTGTCAATGATTTCAAGGGAAAATTTCCAGGGAAACCTAATATTTTTTTGATTGATGCCTGGAAAAGGATTAGAGGATAACTTTGAATTATTTTGTTTGTGTAATTGGCTTTTGCAGATGTTTCTCTTCCACCTTCTTTATGCTTTTTAGCTTTTCCAGATGAACATGGGTGATTTCCATACATAATATTGGGAGCAATAGTAAATCAGGATTGAATCATTGTGTCTTGTTTTTCTGGGTAGTGTTTCACACCAGCCATTCTTAGTTTGTTCATGATAATCTTGTACAGTTGGCTGGAACAGGTATTCATAACTGTAACACTTGTAGAGAGCAAAATTTATTATGACTACTCAATTTGTATGCTATATGTAGAAGAAACATCCTCAAACCTGAAGTTTCTCATAACTGCTTGCTTATGTTGGCATTCCCTTGGTTCTGCCTGTGATGTTGTGTTTCATTTAGTGTCTTGTTGAAGCCCTTTTAGGAATGAAAGGTTAAAATTTTTTGTCTTTTTTGTATTGTATACTGGTTTTCTACTGATATACTTTAAGCTGATATTTTAACATCTGAAACAAGCAAATGTCTGTTGTAATTCCAAGAAAACTGAAGGAGCTCCAAACAGCTGAATCTACCTCAAGCCTCAGTGTGATTTATCCACAGTGATACATACCCTTAATACCTAACCTTAACAGTTCTGAGATAAATTTGAAGAAGGTAGACAAGGAGGGAGGAGTGTTATAGGTAATTCATTAAGTTTAATGAGTTTCTGCAGAAACAGTTGCTTGGCAAGTGTTAACTTTGCATTTTGAAATATAAAAAATATCTTTTTGAATTATTAGATGCCATGTTTGTGTACATGTAAGTCTGTGTAACATGTAAAACTTTGTACTGTGTGGTTTCTGGCAACAGATTTTGTCAGTTATATGGTACTTTGGTCAAAGCCAAGATAAATCAGTACTTTCGTGTTATAGCAATATGGGTGGAGTAAAACAGTATTTCCTGTGATCTGGACCAGAGCTTAATGGCATCATTTTTTTTCAACAGCTGCAAGCATGCAGTTCAAATTTAAATTTTAATTATAATTGCACTAGAAATATAAATTCAAGCAAAAATTATTCTAGTTTCCCTATCAGTACGTGTGAAATTGAATATTCTGCTTTAATAATGTATCTGTGTTTTAATGCTGAGTTTTCTAAAGGCTCAGTCGTTTTTTTCAGCTGCAGCGAAATGCTGCTTTAACTTTTCAGACAACTGAAGATGGTTAATCCAGATACTGAGTGTATTCACCATTTTCTGGTTATATGAAATATGCATCTAGCAGATGATAATGTCCTATTGAAACACATAAGTTGCTGCAAAAAGCTGTATTGCAAAAGAAGGGAAGTGTACAGAATTTTCAGAGACCGACATGTAACCATAGTAGTTCATGAACAGCTGTATCTTAAGAGGTTTTTTTTGTGTGTGTGTGTCTAGGGAATGCTTTTAACCCTCTTGCAGTTAATACTTATATTTGGTTTTCATTAAAACAGTGCATCAAAACCTACAATTCAGACTGGCATGTTGTTAACTATAGATATGAAGATTACTCAGGAGAGTTTCGACAGCTTCCAAAGTAAGTCTGCTATCTAGTGGTATAATAAAGATTTTGAATTTGTGAAGGAACTTTAACTGTCTTTAATATAAATGTATTTATTACAGAAATGTATTAATATATGTAATATGTAACCTGGAATATGCTGTATCAGTGTTTAATGGTCAGTAGAGATTACAAACATTTGTTGGATGGAATTTATACTGATGAACTTGAAGGTGTAAAATCTGGTTAAACCATTTTCTGGAAAGATACTGTAATAATGCTGCCTTATTAATAGGCTGGTCAAAGCAAGGAATTCTATCATTGAGAATGTGAATGCAAGTATGATAACTAAAACAGGCTAACGTTTAGATGAAACTGAAATGGTGATATCCTGGTTTTGTAGTTTCAAAAGCAGCTTTTGGAACTCTCTTTAGGAGCATAGGGAATAGAACCTAACCAAGATGGTTAGAGCAAGTGTTTGAACTAGTGCAGATTTTCACAGGATTATTAAAAGCAGAAGCCTAATCTACATCTATTACAGACTTTCTAAACCATCTGCTAGAGGAATCTTTTCCAACTTTTCAAAATTTTGTAGGGATGGTATAGAGATTAGACCCTTAACTTTAAATATCTGAGAATGGATGAATACTCTGAATCCCACAACTCTGGAAGATCTATGTCTTCCCTACCTACTCTCCTGCATCTATCAGTTAAGAAATAGCTTGCCTTCCCTGTGAAAAGTTCTGATATACTCATCGGCTTTTAAAAGCCTGTACCTGGTTTTTGCTTGCCCTGAACAGAAACTGCAACAGTCAAAAGGAATTTAAATAAACTCATTGTCCTAGATGGAGCCAATGGTTGCAGGTGTGAATTCTTGGTCCTAAGATATTAGGAGTGCAGTGAATGAGATGCCTTTTGGTTCTCATCAGTTACACATAAGGACAGTGACAAGCAGAACAAAAGAAAGACTGTAGGCAAATATGCAAATTAGGAAAATTTTTGTCTAGGAAATATATTTAATGAAAAATACATGCTTTTGCTCAGTTATTGTTGTGCTTTTTCTTCTTCCATTTAGGAAAAATAACATCTTTATTTTTGCAGCTATAAAATATGTAACTGATCATAAAATTCCTAGTATTTCAGAAGCTTTTTCTTTCCTAGTAAAGGGACAAAACCTGAGAAGCTTCCAGTTCATTTATATGAAGTGGATGAAGAAGCAGATAAAGATGAGGTGAGATAATAGCAATTCCTTTCTCTTGTTTTCGGTAAAGAATGTTGGGTAAGGACAGGTTACAAGTTGCATTAAGTGTTGATGTCAGTAAATGAAAACAGAGAATAGCTTGAACAGCCTGACTGGGAAACAAATGTAGTTATTTTACCTGTCTCCTTTCAAACAGCCCTGTACTCCAGAGATCTGTCATGTGACTGGAACAAGTTTTGACAGATCATAAAACTATGAATTTTTAATACCTGGCAACATACAATCCTTCAGCTTTCATAAGATCTATTTTATCTTATACTGTTTCTGTGTAGACAAGTATCTAGAGAGAAGTATTTGTTTCGTGCAGCTTAATCATGAAGTTGAGTAAAATAATAGGTGAATCTGTTCTGACGTGACAGTACACACACTTAAGCACACATGACAGTATAGCATACACTGTGAGTTAAAACTAGTTATAGGGTGAGTATAGCATAAGATCTGGAGATTCGTCAGAGAAACAAAAGCTAAAAAAATTGACTAAAAGTTATTTTCTTTTTCGTCATTGGCTTAGGGAAACCAGAGATCTATAGCATCAAGCAATTTTCAAGTATGTTTCAAATGTCAAAGACTTTTTTTCAGTAATTGCTTCTCTTATTTGTACAATGTCTTTAATTTTTAACACACCCTGTTTCAAAACACTGTTTAAATGCCAGTATTTTCTTTTCTTATGAGTACTTGAACTCTTGCATCACAGAAAGGAATTAAAATTATTTTTTTGTGGTTTTTACCCTTTGACAATTGCTTTGCTTCTAAATTCCTTGTATTAAGAACTGCTGCATGTAAAATAAAAGTAGTTCTTTACAAATTTTCCTGGATTAAATGTGAAAAAGTAGTTCATGGACTGCATCTGAATAGGTAGATTCCTGAACAGATAGTAGTCTCGGGATGCCATTTCTCCAGTGCTGCTGTTAATCTGCAGTGTGATATTTGGACAAATAATTTCATGCATCTGTATCCAAATCTTCCTATTTGTAAGATGGGAGTAATTATGATTTCTATTATACTGAAATTAAAAAAAACTTGACATTATTTACTGTGATAATATTTCTGACAACAGAAGTGTTTTAGGGAACAATGTTTAAACATGAAAAAAATTAAATGGAGATATAATTGACTGTGATTGTTAATAGGAAAAATACTTATGGCTAGAGTTAGTTAAACATTGAAAAACTATAGCTTGGCTATTACCAGGTGGTATGTGTTTTACTAGGAAAATAAGTGGAGAGGTCTTCCTGTTTCCTTCTGCCCAGTTTCCTGCTACAGCAGGCAGGGACGTGGTATGTCTTTCAGAGGTACAGTCACTGGAGAAGAGGTCTGCTACTTGTTGAGGAACTTGAAGTATAGACACAAGAAAAAAGCCTGCTAGGAGGAAAAGGGAGCTTAATGGGAGTAGGGTGGGGGGACCATAAATTCTTTCCTCAAGGGAAGAATTAATGCAAGAGGTTTTTTCTTTCAAACATTAACATCGTTGTGTGCCAAAAAGTATATATACAAATCTTAGATTAAAAGTTGTTTGGTCGTCTTTTTGAAACCTGATTTATTGAGAGAATGATGTAAAACAAATCTGCAAGTGATTAAAAATTGGAGGAAAACCAGATATCATTAAAAAGGAGAGAATTACCTTTCCAAAACTAATTTGGGCTATCAGACCATCAGGCTGATGCTTGTAAATGGAATTTTTATATCAGCCTGGGGTATGGGATCAAGATAAGGAATTGTTTTTGTTGAAACAGTTGCTGTTGAAGTAAATTTTGGAGCCGAGTTTGTGGGAAAGATCATTAAAAAAAGTGAGGCACAGTGTGCGGCAGTAATAATAAAAGTGAGGAAATTAACTTACCAGTTGGAAACAGGAAGTATGTTTTCAGTGTAAAAGTTGTGTATTAACAACTGGGTTCTGGGTTCCTTTGTATTAACAGATGGTCAGCTGGAAACATTCAGTAGCTTTTTGGCTCTGTAGGCAGGAATTCTGCCTGACAGAAAAAAATGGTGTAACTAGAAAGGCCTAAATGACAGTCAGTTTTATTGTTAGAAAAAAGCATGCAGCTCAACAGAATTGGGAAACAGTGCACCTCAGAGACTCGTAATGGGAAAAAGGATCTTAATAGAGCTAAACCTTAATTTTTGTTAGCACAGGTAATGAAGGAATTGTTGTCATGTAAGGTGATCCTATGTATGTGTTGTGAAATTGCAGAAAAACCTTGGTTCTTTTGTGCCAAGTAACTCATCCTCTACTCATCATCTTATACTTGTAAAGGTGGTTTTAAACCATCCTTTCCTTGGGGATAACTCCCCCCACCGGAGGGTGAGAACCATAGTTGGAAACCCCGTGTTTTAAGTTGTCTCCGGTTGTTGTACAAGGAAAATGGTTATCTAGGTAATAGAAAGTGGGTGGAGGGTAATGACTTTAAGATATGAAACAAGTAGACTGTATTGCTTGGACAGTGAGACTCACTGGGGCATATGAATGTTTACTGAGTATTTCTGGTCTATGCTTCTGGGGCATTGTATCAGATACAATAGTTGGTGAGCATGTCATCCTTTCTACTTCCATAGTATCAAGCTGACTGGAATTTTTGAAGGAACAGACTGATGTAACTTTTGGCTTCTTTTTACAGTTTTTTGAAGTCCACATATGTGTGTGCATTTGAGTATGCAAGGTAGACAGATTAAGCTGTAAACAAATTAAGTAGTAACTTTTTACAGAATGTTCCTTGATTTTGTTCTAGAAACTAATTTGTATTATTCCAAAATTTGGTTTTAATGTTCGGTTGTTGAACTAATGACTCTGTCCCTCTTACGTAATCACTTTTTGTTGTATGTTCTCTTAATAGCTGAGTAAAGGTATTACAGAAAGTAGTTGAGGCACTTGAAGTTTTGTGGTTTAGTTTTCAGCTGGATTCTCAGCTAATTTTGGATAATAAATTATCAGGAATATTTCTCCTCTAAATAGCTGAAAATCTTCCTACGCATCTAATTCATTAATGTTTTTGTTGTGTCAAAATGGGTTGCGTTGACTGGAAACCGTGGTAAAGTCATAGATATTTTAATATTTATTCTGTGGCAATTATAAATCTGACATTTTGATTGGTTTTGATAGTAAAGTACTTCTTTTTGGTACTTCTTAACATCCGATGGGTTTTGATGTAGTTATTAAGTTCCATCAGCGGACAGATGGGAGTGGTTTGTAGGCAGTGGTTGTGATGTGTGATTGGAACTGCTGTTTGTGAATTTCCCATTACTGCCAAGTCTGGCCTTGTTCTCCTTAAGTAGCTTTGATTCTGATCTGTAAAAGGGCAGATCCAATTCAAGAATTCAAGACTTAGTTCTCTGTAAATTCTGAAGTAATGTCTTTGAAGTAATACATATAAAGCAAAATGGTTTGAGAAATCTTGATTGAAGTTTTAGTTAAAGATGGCTTTATGTTGTTGTTTTTGGTAGTAGAAATTGGTAAAAATTCTTGCACTGGAAGATTAGCATATATGAAAAAGCTTACAAAGTATATGTAAGTAAATGTTCTGAGTTTTGAGTTTTCCCTCTTTCCCCTGTTTCAGTGGGATTTATCTTGATTAATATTTGGCTATCTAGAAGTTGGGTCATCCTGCTGACCATACAGAAAGCCTATATAAGTGGCTAGGTTACCTGTCAAAAGTTAGATGAGGTCAATCTCATCCCTGGTCTTTAAATAAAATAATTGGAATTAGAAAGCTATAGAACTTCAGCAGGGAGTCATAGTACGTTATTATCATTACATTATGAGCCTAGCTATTCTGTCTTTTGAAAATGACTTATGAAATTTTCAATAAATAGAGCAGCTTCAGACTGGGATGCAAAGCTTTACTTTTTTTTTTTTTTTTTTTCCGCTCCCCCCCTTTCTTTCATCTCCAGGATGCAGCATCTCTTGGGTCTCAGAAGGGCGGAATAACAAAACAAGGATGGCTGTACAAAGGCAACATGAACAGTGCAATCAGTGTGACAATGAGAGTAAGTTTAAGAATGTCTTACTCATGGTAAAAACTGAACACCAATGTTAATTATGGCTGTGCTTGTGAGAAGTTAATTTGTACATGGTTTTCTACTAAAACAAAATAGTGTGGGATGACAGAGGGAAGTTTGTATGTAATTTATGTCTGTGAATTCTTTTTATTCTACTTAAATCAGGAAAAATGCGTTAAAAATACAGTATGTGGGAGAGGTCCAGTGTTTTAAATAATTTTCTCAACTGGACCCTGATGTGTTATTAGTAGAAAAGGGACTATGTGATATGAGTTTTTATTTGTATTGCCTCTTTATTTAGAAAAAAACTTGAGTTCTTTTTACTGTTATCATAATAAATACCTATTATGTATAATATCGTAGAGTCAGCTTTAAAGATTTTTTTTCAATGAGTCACAAATGCCTTCAAATAATATAGTACAATCTTGCCGCAGGTTTTTTAGTTAAATTTTTTAAATTTTTTTTGGTAAATTAACGATTTCTGAGGATACTAATTAGGTTATGCATAAAGAAAAGCTTTTTCTTGTAACCTACTGTGTAAAGAGCACTTATAGGTTTTGGAATATGAAGCTGATTAATACTAGTGTTGTAATTATTTTTCTTCCTTTCTTTTCACTAGTCGTTTAAAAGAAGATTTTTCCACTTAATCCAACTTGGTGATGGATCCTATAATCTCAATTTCTACAAAGATGAAAAAATATCAAAAGAACCTAAAGGATCAATATTTCTGGATTCATGCATGGGAGTGGTCCAGGTAATTATAATTACTCTGCCTGTTCTCCAGTTAATTCTGTATTGATAGCAAATGGATTTTTTTTTTTTAATGGAGGTAACTTCTGTCAGATGTAGATAAGTACCTATTATGCAGAGGAACAGACAGGCTGCACCTTGCAAAAACAGTGAATGAGGTTTTAAAGGTCAGGAGGCTGAATTTAAAAAATCTTTCTTTTCAGAACATAAAACGCTAGTTGATGTCAAGTATTTATCAAAAATATTTTAAAAATAATTAAGGCAGACACACAAAAAACCCCAACCTTAAATCATGGCAAAGTAATGACAGCATAAAATTAAAGTTCATTTCAGTTACATTTTGTGCTTACATGAGCTGTAAAATGTTTTACATAGCTTCTTGTGTGGGATTTTTTTGTGGGAATTGTATTAAATTCAGTCACCCTTCTAGATGCTTTCATTTGACCTTTATAATGTTTCTTTTATGTGATTTTCTTTATTTTAAAAAGTTAAGGGCTCTGGCAAAATGTTTGTCGGTAGCAAGTGCCAAAGAAAAGATTTTTTTTTTTTCTTGTGATTCTGTTAGGTATTTATAATACAGCATATAACTGTTTTGTTAGGCACAGCAAACCTGGAAAAAACTCGTGGGTTTTAGAGTTTTGTTAACTTGGATAGAAATTGACAACGTTTAATAAAAATTTATTTCTTAATATATTTTTTTTTTAGTATAAAGTTGTTTGAAGGTTTATACAGGCAGATATAAAAGCCATACAGAAGATTATTTTTTTCCAAATATTGTAATTGTGTTTTTGTATACACATTTAATAGATACTTCACATGGCAAGTCTTATACCGATAATAAATTCAATCATATTGCAAGTTCTATGTACAGATTTACACAAATTGTTTTGCCTTAGGGGTACAATTTTGGCCAACTCCCCTGGAATGAGTTTGATTTGTGTTTTTAAAATGAACCAACAAAAAAAAAAAAAGGGGTTCCTAAACACAGTTGTAGTCTTTGTCTTGCACTTAAAATCTATCTTTCCTTCTGCTACTCAGCTTCCTCTGATGTGGCACCCCTCTCTCTGATAATATATATATTCTCCATCTTCTGGACTCTTTCTTGCCCCTTCTGTTTCCCACTTAGCACCACAATATTAGTTTACGTCATCAGAAAACACTAAAATTTTCAGAAGTTACAAATGAAAGAAAGGCACTGCAGCAAAGGGAAGTGCTAAGTCTTGCAGCTGGGGAGAACAGCCTCAGGAGCCAGGATAGCTACCTGTCTGGAAAGCAGCTTGGCAGAAAAGGACCTGGTGGTTCCAGTGGACACCAAGTTGAACATGAGCCAGCAATGTGCCCTTGCTGCAAAGAAAGCTAGTGGTGTCCTGGGCTGCATTAGGCGGAGTGTTGTCAGCAGTTTGGGGGAGGTGATCCTTCCCCTCTGAACAGCTGAATAGCCTTGGTGAGGCCACATCTGTAGTCCTGTGTCCTGTTCTGGACTCCCCAGTAAAAGAGAGACATGGACATACTGGAGAAAGTCCATCGAAGAGCTATGAAGATGATGAAGGGATGGAGGATAGAGCGTCTCTCCTATGAGCAGAGGGAGAGAGCTGGGACTGTTCAGCCTGGAGCAGAGAAGGCTCAGGGGGATCTCATCAATGTTTGTAAGTACCTGCAGGAAGGCTAGAAAGAGGAGGGAGCCAGGCTCTGCTCAGTGGTGCCCAGTGACAGTACCAGAGGTGATGGGCACAAACTGAAGTACAGGAGGTTCCCTCTAAACATCAGGCAACACTTTTTCACTGTGAGGGTGACCGAGAACCGGCACAGGTTGCACAGGGAGGTTGTGGAGTCTCCATCCTTGGTAATATTCAAAAGCTGCCTGGACATGGTCCTGCGCAACTGGCTCTGGGTGGCCCAGCTTGAGCAGGGAGGTTGGACTAGATGACCTCCAGAGGCCCCTTCCAACCTCTATCAATGCTGTGTTTCTATATTTTTGGGTTTTTTTAATCCTGAAAATTCATTTTTTTTCTAAATCATCTTCTCACTAAGTACTCTTCCATCAGTTCAGTTCAAGTAACCTGAAAGTTCCCTCAGATTCTGTCAGCAGCTTTTTTTTTTTTTAATTACTGTGACTTTGCTCTACTGCAAGTAAGATTTTGTGCTGATACAGTAGTCTTTAAGTAAAACTGTACTTCAGATGCTTAAAGTTTATGGTTGGCTTGTGTCTTGAACGCTATACTGTATTCTGCAGTACCATCAGTGTTCATCTTGACATCTGGATGTTCAGAACTGCATGTGGGAAATTGAGAATAGTTATGGATCAACATCACGTGCTAGACCAAAATCAGTTAATGCTTATTTCTATAAAGCCAGGAAGTCACTTAATAGCTAGAATAAAGGGGTTTGGAAATAGCTGTTTTCTTCACTTGAATTGTTGGTGAGGGGAAAGTAAATGAGATTTTGAACTATAAAGTATTATACATAATGGCCCTATTCCAGATGTGTGATTTTATTATTTTATATTATGTACTGTATCCTCTCTGGATGATTTTATTTTATTCATTTTTTTTTCTGTTACTAATTATTGGTTTTGTATTAGAATCTAGAAACTCATATAGGAAAAAAGTGGTCTCTACACAGCAGAAATTCCATTTCCATTTAATGGAAGAGGAAAATAAAGTCAACCCACCCACTGTACTTAGCAGTAGTCTGACTTGGAATTCATAGAAATGGTTGTTCTTTTTAGGTAGGCTTGTTTACAAGCTTTTGTTCTCAGAATCAAACTACTTATTTCAGAGTAAGTCTTTTTGGTGAAAGGAGTTTAGTTCCTATTGCATTCGTATGACATTTCTCATTTCTGTTCTGAGTTCGTTTAGTACATATGTTTACTTATTTTTCAAAGGCAGTAGATGCACAAGGGAGAAAAAAATACTGACTTCACTAACAGACATTAAAGATAAAGCAGGATAGAGCAGGATATGTTCCTTCATCAGTACTTGTATAAGAGGAATGCTGAATATGTGCAATACTGGTTTTGGGGTTTTTTTGGTGGTGGTGGTGGTTTTTTATCTTTCGGTTTTGTTGTGGGGTTTTGGTTGGGTTTGGGTTTTTTCCAAAACTTAAATGAAAAGACAGGAATTCCTGAAATACTGTTTTGAGGTTTTTGTTTGGTTGGTTTTGTTTTGTTGGGGTTTTTGTTTTGTTTTAATACTGAAGTATATTGAGATTTTTCTGCATCACAGAGAAGTGCAGTCACATAATATATGCAGTATATATATTCACACATACAGTCATACATATAGGCATAGTTGCTCTAATTCAGTGATTTGTGAAAACTGAGAAGTGTGATATGTACCACATGTCATTGTTTAATACTGTGAAAGTTAAAGGTTACTGTTCTTAAGATATTTTGTTTACTTAAGTACCAATTTTGATTGGTAAGACTGCCTTAGATCTGGAGTCCATACATTTGTTTGTATTCTCCTTAACAGAAACTCATCTTTGGTAGAAAGGTGACTTTTATCAACCAGTGTTTAGTCTGTTAATTGAAAAATCTGAGGTATAGTGAAACTAAATGTAATTTGGCATTTAATTTGACTTAAACAAACAAATCCCCCAACCATTAAGTCTGTCTTATTGTTTATTTTAGTGTTATCTAATTAATTATTGGTTTTTTACGTTAAATTGATTATAATATAGAATTTTCATTTAAACATTATGAATTCATTCCCAGGGATATGAATCAAGCTAGGTAGCATTTGAACGCTTGATTTAAATGGTGGAAAAAGAATGACAATAATGGTTGAGGAACAAAGGAGGAATTGATTTTCAACTTCATGTATGTTTAAAAGACTAGAAATATCAGCGCATTCAGGGCTGAGGTTGGTTGTGATTCAATCTCTGATATAAAATCCCAACGTGTGAATGATTCTCACTCAAATATTAATAGTTTCATGGGGTTTTTTATCAGTATATCTTAGTTAGCTTCACTCCTAGATGATCTGAGTACATGGAGACTTGATATTTGGAAACTGGATTTTTTGATTTTTTAAAAACGATTGCAAGCAGAATGATGAGGGGAAACTGGAAACCGGGCTGTTATCTTTCATACTTCCTCTTGTTGCAGTGGTACAAATAACTTCAAAAGGTCAAATGCCAGAGAGAAAAAAGTGTAATTATAATACGCATGTTCAAAATGTCAAACTGTACGTTTTTCTTAAAAGATCTGAAATACATATAACTTCCTTTGATTGTGAGTAGGCAGTATGTAAAGATATTATAAAGGTCTTTTGTTTTCTTACAGAACAATAAAGTCAGACGCTTTGCCTTTGAGCTCAAGATGCAAGACAAGAGTAGTTACCTTTTAGCTGCAGATAGTGAACTTGAAATGGAAGAATGGATAAACACCCTGAACAAAATCCTTCAGCTTAATTTTGAGGCTGCAATGCAAGAAAAAAGAAATGGAGAGTCTCATGAAGGTAAGCAGGGTTTCTAGCAATGCTGATACAGTTATGTGATGATATGTATGTACACGCATTTGGAAAGAAATACTTTATTGTGGCAACATTTTTTTTTTGTTCGTTTTCTTTGGTCGTAAAATTATAGGCTTTTTCACTGACTGTTTGAAGTGATGAGAGTTTTGTCCTTTTGGAATTAAAATAGCACTGTTCTGTATTGATTCTGACTGAGTTAAGTCCAGAAGAGAATAATGAGACTAATCAGAAGTCTAGAAAAATAGAACCCACAGTGAAAAATCAGGACTTGTTTTGAAATGTGTAAAATGCTCCTGAAAATAGAATAATCTGTTTTCTGGTGACTGTAGGTAGAAGAATAAGAAATTGTGGTTGCAGTGAGGGACTTGAGTATAGATGTTACTCACTTGACCACAAAGTACTGAAATACTGACCCTAAAGCACTGAAATTGGTTGCTTGGGTATAGCATCTTTTCTGTTTAAGCCCTTTAAGAATAGGTAAGGCAGATATCTGGAAGGAATATAATGGTTTAGTAATAATAAATGAGGTTTAGTTGATAGTCTGGTGACAAAAAGCATAGTCTAGATGAACTCTAGTGCATTTTTCCTCTTGAGAATGGATGGGGAGGGCAACTGGTATGAGAGCGAGTGTATGCATATCCAGAAGAACCTGAAAGAGGTTATAGAAGGTTGTTCTGCTTATAAATAGCCCAATATACCAAAAGGGATACATTAGAGTTTAAAATTAGATATTGCGGTCTTTGTCAAAGATTGCTGGAATTTAACATGATGTTTGCAACAAAAGCAAATTGGAAGAAGGGAAACCTGTAGCTCTGTGAAAGACGTTTTAGTCAGTGGTCCCCAAGTGACCTTAGAAATGTAAGATGCTTATAGCTAACTGAATGATTGCTTTTTTGAATCCAGTAACTGTTGGAGAGGACATCTGGGAACATAATGAACAGAAGGAACTTGTTTTGAAAGCAAGTTGCAAGGCATAGTGGAAAGAATAATATAAGTTTGTGAATTGAGTATCCCTTTACCCCATGCAGATATAAAAATTAATATTAAAGCTATTTTCTAGGTAAGATTAGAAATAACTGTTACTTTACTAATTTATGTAACTGGTTACAACTTCCAAGAAGTCACTGCATCAAAATGAAATGGTAAAGTCATTCACAACCTGTTAATGTTAACAATGGTCATTTTTTGAGGTGGTATGAATTTAAAAAAAGCAAAGAAAACAAAAAACCCCACCAAAAAAACCCAGATATTTTTACTATGTAGTTTTATGAGTGGTTTGGGTTTTTTTTGTTAGTTTGTTTGTGGTTTTTTAATTTTTTAAATGTGGTTTTATAATTTCAGATGATGAACAAAGCAAAATGGAAAGCTCATCAAGTAGTTTTGATAACTACTATCCTGAAATTGCCAAGGTAATATGTAGTGTAAATGACAACTTGGGATAGAAAGTACTAAACATAGGTTAACCACGTGAACTTTCAGTAAAGGTAAGGTATTGGATTCTAGCTTCCAGTCAGTTTGTGATGCTTTGAAAGCATAGAAGCTCTTTTGTTAATAGATATTACTGAGCTTCTTCATTTTCGGCTTTTGGAAGCAAACTAGCTATTTGCTGATGATACCAAATTGAGTGGGTGTGTTGATCTCCTTGACAGTAGGAAGGCTTTGCAGAGGGATCTGGATGGGCTGGACCGATGGGCTGAGGCCAATTGTATGAGGTTCAATAAAGCCAAGGGCCAGGTCCTGCACTTTGGTCACAACAACCCCCTGCAGCACTACAGGCTCGGGGGAGAGTGGCTGGAAAGCTGCCCAGCAGAGAGGGACCTGGGGGTGCTGGTCGACAGCCGGCTGAACGTGAGCCAGCAGTGTGCCCAGGTGGCCAAGAAGGCCAACAGCATCCTGGCCTGCATCAGAAATAGTGTGGCCAGCAGAACTAGGGAAGTGATTGTGCCCCTGTACTCAGCACTGGTGAGGCTGCACATTGAATCCGGTGTTCAGTTTTGGGCCCCTCACCACAAGAAGGACATTGAGGTGCTGGAGCAGGTCCAGAGAAGGGCAGCGAAGCTGGTGAAGGGTCTGGAGCACAGGTCTTATGAGGAGCGTCTGAGGGAGCTGGGGTGGTTTAGTTTAGAGAAGAGGAGGCTAAGAGGAGACCTTATCACTCTCTACAACTACCTGAAAGGAGGTTGTAGTGAGGTGGGTGCTGGCCTCTTCTCTAAAGTAACAAGTGATAGGAAGAGAGAAAACAGCCTCAAGTTGTGCCAGGGGAGGTTTAGGCTAGATATTAGAAAAAAATTCTTCACTGAAAAAGTGATCAGGCATTGGAACAGGCTGCCCAGGGAAGTGGTGGAGTCACCATCCCTGGAGGTGTTCAAGAATCGTGTAGACGTGGTGCTTAGGGACATGGTTTAGTGAGTTAGGTGGTGTTGGGTTGACGGTTGGACTTGATCCTTGAGGTCTTTTTCCAACCTTAATGATTCTGTGGTTCTATACTGTCTTAAAGTTGCTTATATAAATCTTGACATGCTATTTAAAAGATGCATGTTTTATTGTTTTGTTATTGTGTTTGCATATTTTGTACTGTTTTATTGTATGCAGGTAAGTGCTAAAGTATTTCTATAGAAATCTAGTTATACTACAGTCGAGTTTTATTTTTATAGCTAGAAGTCCAGAGGAGCTTAATAGCAGTGATGTGAATGTATTTAAGGTGCTTGTGTTTGTAATAAGCTGACAAGTTCATGGATGCTTCCTGTATTGCCATAGTTCTTGCCTTTCAATTTTATCCTTACAGAGGTGTGGTAGAAATAGAAATAAGAATAAAATAAAATAGAAATAAATAGAAAATAACAGTAGCTCTTCCTCAGCCCATCTGTAGACTTTATTTCAGGTAAATTGGTGACTTGTGTGTTGCAATAAGTTTTGTGCATTCTCTAAGGGAGAAATTATTCTTGAATCCCCTAAGGGCTGGAGCTGGTGACCTTTTTCTACTGAAGCTGCAGAACCCAAACTCTTCCTTGTGCCATCATTCCTCTTTCTTCTGTGTGGCACAGCCTGCAGTCTTGAAACTTTTCTGCTTGACCATGCTCTGGAGTGCTCTCCTTTTCTGAGGATCTGTCTGGCTCCTGAAGGGAATGCAATTTAGAAACTGAGAAAAAGCAGTAAAACAAATTCTATTACAAGAGCTAATGTATCAAAAGATCCAGTCAGAATACATTAACAGGCATTTAGCACCCGAATTGGTTGGCTGACTTAATTCTTTCTGTTACTGCTTCATAATCAACTTAGCACATGTACACAAAAAGCTATTATGTGATAAACCAACACCAGCTACAGCTGTGTTTAGAAATTAATTGGGGTTGTGGTGTGTACAATTAAGTTTTCCTCAAAAGATCTGTAACCATCTAACAGCATACTTACATGAGGCTATGAAAATTTATTTCAGAAACAAATATAAAATTAGCTTGTCTTACTGTATGGAAGGTTTTTCTTTCTTTATAGTCAGAGTTATTGGAATGCTTAGGTTCCCTATGACTTCCAGAGGGGACTTTTATTCAGGGTTGCAGTACTTGTGTATAGTTTTAGTACTACAAATGCTGCTTCCTGTTTCCATAACCTTTTAATCGGAAGCATGCAGCTGGGTATTTTTCTAGCATGTTATTTTTCTCAGCTCTTTAAGCACTGACTTTGTTTATTCCATGGTTATAACCCATTTAGATTTCTGTTTCCTTCCAATTAAGTTTTTCAGTTTTCCCATTCTAGCTAATCTTTACTAAACACTATCTTTTTGAAAATAATTTGCTCTACTGTATTTTTCTAGCCTTTTTTCCCTGAGGAGAAGCACAGGGAAAAATCTGCCTGTTTGCATTCGTACACTGTTTGTGCCTTAACTTGATTACTTTTATATAAATGCTCTTTGTTTTGAGGATTTTTTTTTGTCCTCTCTTCTTTTTTGCATTTTCTTTTCAGCTGTTGCTTGGGTTTGCGTTTGGTTCTTTTTTCCCCCCAGTGGAAGACTTACAAGGCACTGAGCGTTCTTTTAGAAGAGTTTATAGCTGCTCTATTATTTTTGTTGGTTCTGGGAGGAGATTTTCACAATAGCTGACCTCATATCCTTATGAGGAAAGAGCAATTCCTTCAGGGGTGATTGAAGAGCACCTGACAATAGGGGAGAAAAAAGTCTTCCTAGGAAAGGTTTAACTGTTGTGAGTACATCTCAGCCTTTCTTTTTTCTATCGACATCTGTTAGTTCATAACATACACTAAATAAGATAGTACTGTGTGCTGATGTGCACATATATTTCAGTCTATCTGTTCTGCCTACTTCATGTTCCTCTTATCTGTAACTTAAGTACCATGAGTGAATGTAGGGTATTTGTTGTTTTGTTGTTTTCTAATCTTCAGAGAAAACAAATTAGACCTCTGTCTTTAAATAACCATGTCAATGTCATGATCGGTGTGCCCAAGTGCCTCCTTAACTGTTATGGGTGGGACCTTCAGGTAGGGAAACTGTCCCTGTTTTACAGGTGAGGAAATGGAATTACAGAGTCACTGCTGCGCTGTAGGCAGGGTCAATGACTACTTACGTTTTCGGTTCTTGACTTCTGATCGACTGCCCCTGATCCATCAGTCAGAAATGCATATTTTTGTCTTGCCTTGTCTTTGATACACAAAATGCCAAAGAATCTAAAACTATTCAAGATGCTTTAGCTGAAACAGTTTCTGTCCTGCTCCTATGACTAGCTCATCTTCTTCTTCAGTTCTTGCCAATGACTATTCCCTTTCCAAAACAAAAATGCACCCTTCTTGCCATCATTAAACTTCTTCAGTTCAGTTCTGTACTCCACAATCGTACCAGCTGTTGAACAAGCAAAGTCTGCCAATACTCTGCTGGTATTGAGTGTCTGGGTCATGTCTTTCACAGCGATTCTTGTCCTTTTCTCCTGTGTGTGTTTAAGATAATGAGGTAAAGTAAATTAAATCCACTAGAGCATCTATACTCAAAATCTGACCTCAGAAGTTCCTCTTCCGTAATGCCTCCTTTAAGTCAAATTATTTTATTATTTTCAACCTAAAATAGGATTTTGAGCTCTTAGAGATTATGTGCTTGGGGTTTTTTTTGGTTGGTTTTTTGTTTTGTGTTTTGTTTTTTTTGTTTTTTTTTTTTGAGAAAGTAGGAGTTTCTTCAATCTCCAGCAAAGCCAGTGTAGACAGCAGATCACTTCAAGCTGATGGTCAGTGATGCACATTGTGGGTTGGTAACTTCTTTCAATCCATACAGTCTGATCCAAAAATAGACACTTGTCTGTAATGTAATACTTTGTATCCCTGTTTAGCCAGCTACTACTTTGGGAATGGCAAGTCTCCTACATGGGTAATTTTGGTGCATGCATATGTCAACTTGTCATGTCCTGTGACTTTAAAAATCATAGAATACTCTTTAAACAGTACCTTTTTTTTAAAAAAAAAAAAAAGTAACCCATGTATATCACCAGTTTTCACATTCAATTTTGTTCCACTTCACTTTCGTTTTACTGTTAATAGGCTGGTATCCATAAAACCCAGGATCAGTGTACAGTGTACTCTGCAAAGTAACTCTTAAGTGTGAGGGGTTTACATTTCGGATTTTTTTTTGTTTTTTTCCATCTAGCCACAGGAAAACCACTTTGTCAGTAGAGCTCAAGAAAAGGAAAAAAAAAAAAGAAAAAAAAGAAAAAAAAAAAGAAAGAGAAAAAGAGAAAAGAAAGAGAGCTATGATGGTGTTTCTTAATTTAGGTAACCTGTTGTTTCCTGAGCAGTCTTATGCTCTCAGGATAGCTCTGGGCTTTAACCTATATTCATACTTTTTTAAAATTAAATAGTGTTATGAAAGTGATTGTTTAAGGAGCCAAAGTACTATATGAGCTACACTGGAGTATACTTCCCATGAGTTTGGAAGGTTACATATTGTGGTTATAAGTTTTTGTGTTTCTAGGACCTGGAAAACCCTTTAGAGGAGAGGAGTCTTTTCTCACTTTTTACTTAGACACAATGGAGCAATTTAAACTGAGGAGTTGCAAAGTGTGGTTAGGGAGAGAAGAGTGCATGAATTAAAAACAAGTAAAGCTGCGCATATCACAGAAAAATGAATGAAATTGAAAACCCTTTTAATTGTGTGATACTGAGACTTTTTTTCTTACTTTGTACAGAGTACAAGAGAAGCAGAAATCAAGTTGAAAAGTGAAAGCAGAGTTAAACTTTTTGCCTTGGATCCGGATGCCCAGGTTAGACTTTTTACAAGGGAAGCATGTTATTTTATGTTGATCCTTTTGAGGTGAAAAACAACTTACCTTAATTTTCCTTTTCTCTTTTTAAAGAAACTTGACTTTTCTGGTATTGAACCAGAAGTGAAGCCGTTTGAAGAGAAATTTGGAAAAAAAATTCTTGTGAAGTGTAACGATTTATCTTTCAATTTGCAAAGCTGTGTTGCAGAAAATGAAGAAGGACCAACAACAAATGTAAATAATTCATCTAACTATATTCTGTTGCTATGGTAATGAATAACTTAATATTTTGTTGGCACTGTTCTTAATGGCAGGAGTTCCTTGCTGTTATTGAGAAACTTGTGAGGTTTTTTTCTACTCCCTTCAATCAAAATAAGAGGCCAAGTCCTGTGAGAAGTAACTTTGCTACTAATCTTTTTGTTGTGTTGTAGAAAGTGGAATATTTCTTTTACTGCCTTTTACATCTTGTCAGTAATATCTAGAGTGATGGCTCTGTGTGTTTATAAAAATGTTACTTATCTTCCTTTCATACACATTTTTACAGTAATATAGATGCCAGCAATGACACTTGACTCTTTTTTTTAAATGTCTAGGTAGAACCTTTCTTTGTCACGTTATCACTATTTGATATCAAAAACAACCGGAAGATTTCAGCAGATTTCCATGTTGATTTGAACCACACCTCAGTAAGGCACATGATATTCAATGCATCTCAACAAGTGATGAATGGCAGTGGTGATAGCTTGCACAGAATTCAAGACGTTCATGAGACTGTGTTACAATATCCAAAGCAGGTAAAGAATTATCAGGAGTTTGGATGCAAGTACAGAGTTTTCCTACATGCTTTGGATGGCTTTTTCTTGTGTGATGTGAAATGTGTGTACATTTGCATTTTATATTTATCTCTTGTTTTATTTCTAGGGAATTTTCTCAGTCACATGTCCTCATACGGACATTTTTCTCGTGGCTAGAATAGAAAAAGTATTACAGGGAAGTATTACATTGAACCGTATATGAAAAGTTCAGATTCTTCAAAGGTATGTTATCTTCTGCAGCACGGAAAAAATGCTGAGGCAAGACAGGTTGATTTCAAGTTAATAAATATAAATCAGAAGCTTAGTTCTTTTATAGGAAATTCAGATAACTGGATGATTTGATTTAGTAAGTTGTAATTATTACTGGTAACTATTATTAATTGAAATGTTGTAGGTGAAGTCTGACATATTATTGGGAAACCTTTAGCTTTTTATAATTGTGACATAATCTATAATGTTTATAATGGCTTTAAATAAACTAATTTGATAAAAGAGTATTATACTTTCATGTGAAAGTTGAGTTGAAAATTGTTGAACAATGAAATATTAAATATAGCTCAGAAATTAACTGTACGTCTCTTAGTTAATGCATCTTATTCACTGTGTCATTGTTGACTTTTCCTTTGTCTCACTTCTTGGTAACCATATTTTACTGTAAATTTATCTTGCTGTTTTTTCCTTCAGAACCATTGAGATCATTAAGCCTCTGTTTTTATGTATAAAAAGCTTTTCAGATTTGATAGAACTCCAAGTCACTTCTGGAAATAAACCACTGAAATGTCTTAATCTAGGATTACATAACATTTTAATGTTTTCTGAAACATATCTACAAGAAGCTTTGTCAATTGCTGCTTCTTGTTTGTCGCTGAAGAAATAGAGTTTTGATTTTGTTGATTTACAGTTGTGCTTAAATAGTTGGACCAGGATACTAGAAGAAAAGGTTTTTTGTAAGCAATGTCAGCTACTGTTGACATTCTTCCTGTTTTCAGCTAGTGAAAGGGAAGAAGGAAGGGTTAACTTTCAGTCCCTGCAGAAGAACAGTGTTCTTTCCTGCTAATTTAATGCTGGCCAAGCTACACTAAAAGACCTGTATTTTTCACTTGGTCTTACTATAGATCAGACTACTGATTTGCTTTTCCAGGAATACCTGAAATTTTTTTCAGCTATCATTGGAAAACAGCAATTTTGTGTTTTAGGAGTCTGGTTTTGAAGTGTATTCTGACTGTTACTGCGCTAGAACAAAACTGAACTGAGTAACTGATTTTGGTGGTTTTGGGCCTGGGCCACACAGAAAAGGTTAAGTAAGCCCAAGTGTTCCCAAATTTGATACTGAGTGCTAGGCTTGTGTTACCCTATCTGTTGTTGTATTAATTTATGCTGTGCATTTCTGGTATTCATTTGCTTATTATAATTTTATGCAGTTGAACACTTAGTTTGAATTTTTTTCTGTTGTTCTTCTCTGGGATTACACCATATTAATTTGAAACAAAGCAGAACAGTACCAGCTATGTAGGCCTCCATGTGTGTCAGTGCAACAAGCAAGTTCCAGTTCCCTCGAGCTACCACTCTGGACAAGAAAAAAGGCAGATGGAAGTTGCAAATTCTATAGCCAAGAGAGCACTTTTTCTCCCCTTAAGTATTGAATGCAGGGAATTCATGATGATTACTTATCAAGACTCTATGCATCTTAGTGCAATTTCCCCCTTTTTATGGGAAAGGGTAATGGCTTAAACAACACACTGATAGAAACAGCTCTTCATAGTGTCAATGGCATAGATCAGCAAAAATGTTCAGGCAGGTTTACTCTGTTTTTTTGCTCTGGCAAATAATTTTGCTCTGTGTAGGCACACAGAAGAAGCTGGTTTCTGGAAAAGAGAATCCTACTGCTCTGTCAGGAGCTTCTGCTTTCGCTCAAGTGGTTCAGCTCGATGTTGAACGTCTCAAACTAGTGGTTTTCTATCTCTGATTGTTATACATATTGGTTCAATATAATGAAATTGTTTGTTTGCTTAGAAGTTACCAAAACTGAAAATTTGAAGTTTTAATTAAAACAGTGTTGCAGTGTTCATACATAGGATTGTTCATGTGATATTCATATAGCTCCTGCCCATATTCTGCGTGTACTTGTAATACAAGTATTCCAGAGTATACTCTGCAGGAATGTTTTCTGGTACATAAAGTGGGTGATGAATAGGGGAGCAAGTGTTGGGGAGAACATTTTTATCTGGAGTCACAATTATGTCTTAAAACCAGTTGAATTTTGCGCTAGCTTTTGTATGAGTTCTGCATATATTAATTTTGTTTTTTGCTGAATGAAATATGTATTATCAGGAGTGTAAATGGGTCTGTGTTTTCACCCGTAAAATGCTGTGAAATCAGCAGGTCCTGCTTAACCTGAAATGAATTGTTAGAGGTATTTTCATTTGTCTTTCACTTGCATACTTGGGATTAATCTTCTAAAGAAGATTTTCACATTCGTATCAGTGTCAATATGTGTTTCGGTTTTGTTTTTTTTTTTTTTAAATTTTGTACTAACAGTGCAAAAAAAGTAGCTTTAAAAACGTGGCTATTTCTTATGGTCCTTGCAGGTTGCACAGAAAGTTTTGAAGAATGCTAAGCAGGCATGCCAGAGATTAGGTCAATATAGAATGCCTTTTGCCTGGGCAGCTAGGTAAGGACAGATCTTGTCGATCTGTATTTTTTCCTAACTTTTCTTTAACATTATTTTCTGCATCTCACTTCTTGTAAAACTTAATGTGCTGTTAAAATTATTTCTTGTTTTACTTTCAATTAACCAGAAAATTCTGACAAATGAGATTATACTTCAACTCTGTAGTAGGAAAAAAAAATATTCATTGTATTATTATTCAAACCATTGAATATTACCAACTGTTTTCTGTTGTCAATATTTTTTATTTTAAAATTGATTTATTAGACTGAGCTATTTATATGTTAAAACTCACCTACAATGGTAAGAGTATTAAATGCTTAATATGAAGGAATGGTGCAGTATGTTCTAATTTGTAGTAAAGAATTTTCCTGAAGTGAATTCCAACACTTTCATAAACTCAGCTGAAAGCAAGATTTTGACTTTCAGGACAGTCTTTAAAGATGCCTCAGGAACCCTGGACAAAAATGCAAGATTTTCTCCTCTCTTCAGACAAGACAGTAACAAACTTACAAATGAAGACATGCTGAAATTGTTAGCAGATTTCAGGAAGTAAGTCTAATTCCACTCTCCTCCTCCCCCCCCCCCCAAAAAAAAAAACCCCAAACCAAAAAAGACCCCAAAAAACCAAAACCACAACAACCACAGCAAAACAAAAACAAACAACCAAAGAAACCCAAACCTAACCACTCCCCCCTCCCCCCCAAAAAAACAAATAAACCAACCACACTGTAACCCCCCCACCTCACCCTGCCCCCAAGCCCCTAACATTTTTTGTTATGGTCTTGAACTGGAGCATCTAATCTTTTGATGTATGTATTTATATGTTTTTCACTTGAAATATAATCAAGGCCTTTGTATAAGCTACTTTCCTTTGCAGCAGGACTGAAGCATGCCATGTCTGACATGTAGCTCTGTGTTAGGAGTTATGCTTGCACAACACACTCTTCTGGTTCTCAGAGAACAAGTATGAGCATAAGTCATATGTTCACTGACTTTGGACAGAGAATGCTAGCTCTCAGGGAAAGGGATTCAAGCTAGTATCCAGCCCACCTTCCTTGGGAATGCATGTGGCTCAGGATGCCTAAATGGCAGAGCATTGGTCATCCTTTTTTACGAAGTATTCCTAAAGACTGCATCAGTTTGTGTGCAAAGTTTAAGAACTTCCATCCTGACAGATGACACTATTAATAAGCTAATTTCAATCTGCTTTCTTATTGAAATAGGATGTAAAAAAATAGAGCAATCTTTGCTGCTTCACAGAGGCATTTCTACTTCTGTTATGGTACAGTTAGCTGGAGTTGTGTTAATTTAAACAATCACTAATCGCAAAAGTCTTGGGCTATAGTTTCTTTACTTTGTCCTTTCTTACCAAATCTGATAAGGAGATGAGGTTTGTAATAGATATTTTAATTCCATTTTAGCAAGCTGCTTAAAGTTTAATTGAAGTTTACGAAGTGTTGAAATTGCCATGTACTGATAGATCTTGCCATAAACAATATTATTGAAACTGAAACTAATATGGTAAGTTAGCCTAACACATCACTTTATTTTGTGAATTAAGGAAATGTTTTTGGTTATTTCAGCATCCTGTTTGTAGAATCATGTACAGTATTACACAGGAATTTTAGTAAGAAAGATATTGTAGTGTTTAAGGTTTAGCTATTGGAATTAGAATCCATACTCCAACCAGAAAAAAAAAGTTTGCTTCACAGCACAGGATTGCATTTTGGGAAAATTTTGCATCTGCTTCCTCTGCATTAATTTTAAAAAATCATGCTGCTGATTATCTTTACTAATAAAGGGTTCTGCTCTGGTGTTTTTACATGGAAAATACTCCTGCTTCATATTTCTGCATCAGCTACATGGTAACAACTGAGAAATTTCATAGCAGGCTAGTTAATAGTAAATGTTTTGCAGGGTGAGCTTTTATTCTAGAAAAAAGAAGAGGTAGGAAAAAGAATTACTGAGTAGAAAACCCTGAATGTGAATTGGGAATAACCCATTTTGTTAAAGTCCTGATTTCTCATCCTCCAAGTTTACCTCATTACCACAAATGCTTATCACTGGCCATTGAGATTTACAAAGCTTACTTATAGGTTCCCTCCTTATTGTGAATGACAGTGGGTTATTACATGACAAACAAAACCTATCTTTAACAAAGGTTTTCATTTTGTTTTAAAGAAAGAAAAACATCATGTTTTTTCTTAACCTTTTCCATGCTTGTGAATAAAGCCTTACTTTATTTTTTTTTTGAGAATTTAAAGGAGAAGAAAACTGTGAATCTAGGCAAAAAGCAAGAACAGATCAGTCATCCTCCCCCAAACTGCCTTTTCTCTCATATTCCTATTTCAGGATATTACTTGTACCTCTGTTTCCTATTATCTATTTTCCCTGGCATCTGATAGTTTTGCATTTAGCCTGACTTTGAGGTTTTTTTCCTTCCTATAGACCTGAAAAGATGGCCAAACTTCCTGTTATTTTAGGAAATCTGGATGTTACAATTGATAATGTGTCACCAGATTTTCCAAGTAAGTATTAATAAACACTGTTAAATGGACATTCAGGCTTTTTCTTTTCAGTTTTTTAGTGTTTTTTAATGTATTTTCAGATTACGTTAACTCATCCTACATTCCCATGAAACAGTTTGAAAACAGTGCCAAGACACCAATAACATTTGAAGTAGAGGAATTTGTTCCCTGTATACCAAAACACACTCAGCCTTTCACCATCTACAACAACCACCTTTATGTTTATCCCAAGCACTTGAAATATGACAGTCAAAAGTCTTTTGCAAAGGTGAGTACAGGAGAACTGTATATTCTTCTTTCTCATGCTTGGTTAAGATTGTTTACATGTTATATTTCTATGATCAACCTTACGATTAAGTGTTTGGGTTTTTGTTTTTAAATACTGCTTTAGGCTAGAAATATTGCAGTATGCATTGAGTTCAAGGATTCTGATGAAGAGGATTCTTTGCCTTTAAAGGTTAGTCCTTTGAATTTTACGACTGGTAAAAGTAAATAGTGAACAGTTAGCTAAGTAACACAGTAGTACTGGATTCATTTGTCTAGTCTGGGATGGTGGCTTTCTGTCCTCCTTTCACGTTTGGCACAAAAGTAACTTCTAGATTACTTGCTTAGTTTTGATAGAAAAGATTACTAAAGAACCCTCAGAGTATATATACAAGGATATACTTACTGCAAACACGGGTGACTTATGCTTACCCCACAGGAGGAATTCTTTAAGTTAAACCAGTAAAGTTTTAGATCAACTGCAGAGCCAAGCTCTGTATTTGTTTATGAGCTACCACAGTGTATCAAGAGGCACCTGGAAGAAAAGAAGTAGAAAAATATATAGGAATCCTGAGGTGAAATCACAGTGTCAGCTCTACTGCACAGCAGGCAGACAACAGATCATGTAATCCACTGTCTGTGCAAAGAAACCAAGTTAAACACAAGTTAAAATATTTCCAATTCTAGGTGAAACAGATTCTAAGCTGAGAGTAATAAAGGATCACAGGAGTTTCCTTTGTTCTTTTTTCATTTTTTCTATTATTAGTGTATCTATGGTAGGCCAGGTGGACCAGTATTTACCAGAAGTGCGTTTGCTGCTGTTCTGCATCATCATCAAAATCCAGAGTTTTATGATGAGGTAAGCTACCTTTCTGAGGTAACTTTTACTGGTTTAGGTATTATGTGAGTTTCAAAAATACAAGAAAAGATTTTGGGATTGCAAAGTTCTTGGTAATTATTTCAGTTAAATCAGACCCCCCTTTTCACTGTAAGTAAATTTTTGTAAGTAATGTGTGCGTGATTCTTGGTCTTACTTCAAATAACATATAACCCGGAATTGCTTTTTAAGTGTGCAGCCAGTAAGGCATGTCACTGCTCTAGCTGAAGACTTCTACAAAGGTTGTGATTCTTTGCCTTTCAGATTAAAATAGAATTGCCCACTCAGTTACATGAGAAGCACCATTTGTTGTTCACCTTCTACCATGTCAGCTGTGATAATTCAAGCAAAGGGAGTACAAAGAAGAAAGATGTTGTTGAAACACAAGGTTTGTACATTAATGCTTCAGTTTCAGTAAATACTGGGGAGATTTTATGAAGTGTGCACATCTGGTAACCTGTGATTTTTTTGTGACCCATGTGATGCTTTCTAATTACGTTATACGGACTGAAAGATTTCACTAAGTATTTATTTCAATTTAAATGTTTCAAATGTTGTTTTAGAATGTCTATCAAATACATGTTGGGTTTTTTTCACACTCAGTGACAATTTATTTGCCTTTTTAATTGTTTCTAATCATTTTACTTCAAATCATTTGGCCCTAACAGTAACATTTTTAGTTTATGAATTTCATATCAGAAGTATACAGTAAGACTTTTGTAAGGGTTTACGTAATGATTCATAACATATTTAAAATTGCTTGCCTTTCATGTTCCTCAGTTGGGTATTCTTGGCTTCCTCTAATAAAAGATGGAAGAGTGGTGACCAGTGAGCAACACATCCCAGTGTCAGCAAATCTTCCCACAGGCTATCTTAGTTATCAAGAAGTGGGGGTTGGAAAGGTATGTTATAGAAAACTGCTCTAATCTTTCAAAAAAAAGATGTGGAGAGAAGTTTTGAATGTAATTCCCCAGTCTGATAAGATTTAAGTAATTTTCTAGGAGAATATTTTCCTTTTATAGTTGAAATTGAGTGTTTTCCAAAAGTTAGACACCTTAATTAAAGGAAACAAACCAAACCAAACAGAAAGTTTGGGAGACAAAAATTATGACTAAATTCTGACTTTTACAAGAATTTTAATCAACCTGCTCTAATACAGTTTTTTTTGTTTAAATACTTGTTATTATTTAGCTAATGTACTTAGGAAATGTTTAATTTTTTGTAGTAGTAATTAACTAGAAGTTACAGTAATTTTAAAATATATTATACTATTTTGAGTCTATGAAGATATGCAAATAATCTGAAGTCCTTTACTAAATTTTTTTTAGCATTTCATGCTGTCTCCTTTCAGTAAGTCCTTTATTCCTGAAAAAGTCTTATTCTCACATCTTGATTTTTGTGATCTTGATATTTCACTAGTAAAATTTATGATTGTATTTTTCAAACCAGAAAGCTTGCAAAATTGTAGTAATAAAATTGATACCAAGGAGGATACAAAATGTAAAATGTGACGGGGGATTTGACTAAGAGAATGAAATGCGGAGACAAAATTGACTCATTTGAGAGGAAGAGGCCTAAAATCAGCAGCAAGAGGTGCTGCTCTCCTCCTATGCTAGCACCTTTTATTTTTTAAACTTTGCTGTAAGCTTTCCAACCATCGTCTCTTTCACATCTTTCATCTTTTCACATTGTAGGTGTATTCTTTATGCCTCTGCTCTTTGTCTCTGCTCATGCCCATGGATAGAAGGTTAGGACCAATATGACTAATTGTAGACCTAGCAGTACAATCTCTCCCTAACTGGTTGTCAGGGTAGACAGCTGAGCATTCCCATTCTCGGTTCTTTGGACATGGGATGGGAAAGAAGCACTGGCTGCTAACTATTGGTGACCCATGTTAAAGTTTAAACTATGTCAGTATCTGTGGAAATTCTTATGTTATTTTTCTCAGAAAACTAGTAGATATTTCTCTCTAGTCAGAAGCTTCTTCACAGAGTTGTAAGGAAAACATGAAATTTGTGACTTATAAAAAAGTAATTTTGTTAGCCAGTGAGGAAACTACGGTGGGACTTTAAAAAAACCACAAAAACAAACAAACAAAAAAAAAACAAACTACAAACAAAAAAACCCAAACATATTTTAAGTTTCATAAATGCTTTTGGTAATGTTGCCTGCGTAATTTTCCTTTTTTAATGACTTTATTCATTGCACACATTTCTTCAACCTGTTTTCTTTAAAAAAGTGTTGTTTGTGGTACTATAAACAAGTTGTTTTAGTCTAGTATACCACTACATTATTTTACTTTTCTTCTGTATGTCTGTGTGCAGCATTCTGGTCCTGAAATTAAATGGGTAGATGGAGGCAAACAACTGTTAAAAATATCCACTCATCTGGTGTCAACTGTGTATACACAGGTGAGTTATAAAACAAATTAAATTAGAGAAAGTTTTAGGGATAATTCACATTTGTTATATGTATATATAATATTTGGGAACATTCTTAAACGCAGTATACTGATCTCTTACTTTTTTGTCTCTTGGACACTCTCCATGGTTACCTCTTTTTCACATCAGCTGTGAAAAACAGCAGATCTTAAATGGAAGGTATTAAAAATGTGGGCCTTTTGTCCAGCTTTGTCATCCATTACAGTCTGAATTTTCCTGTTAGATGAGAGGTCATAGTTGTCTGAAAGCTATTTACTGTAATTTCTATAAAGCAACAAGTCCTGTTATAACTGCTCATAAAACACATATTACAATCGGTTGGGATAACTAACATTAAATATGCTATTTTCTGCATGACAGGTGGTTTGAAGCAAATGTAGGCGGTGTTTTGTATAACAAGTATTCAAAAATCACTGGAAATTTCTTATGTGGGTTTAGAAAAATCAATGTTACATGTAGATTAAATTAGTCTTTGGACTAGTGCACTTCAATTATTTTTGAAAATTGAATCTATGGACGGATATCTGGATTTCTATATATAAATATTTTTAGTGTGTTCTGTTTTGGATTATGGATAGTAATGTTAGATATTGTTTAATTTGTTGTTCTATTTGTCTTTGACAGGACCAGCACTTGCATAATTTTTTTCAGTACTGTCAGAAAACAGAGTCTGGAGCTCGTGCACTAGGAACTGATCTTGTAAAATATCTTAAGGTATAAATTGGTAGTGAATAACAGATCGTATTATTTATTTATACTTTTGCAAAAACTGGGAGCTTCAGACATTTTCTAGGTCTCATTAATGGAATACACAGTATAAAAAGAAAAAAGATACTTCCTGCCCTAGATAAATTTAGAATTGCAATACAAGAGGAAACCATGAGGAAAGAATGAGACCATGTTGGTCAGCCTTGTGAGTGATAAGTGCAAATCCTCTGTCATCATGACACTTTTCAAACTAGAAAGTCCTTCTAACTGTATATATTTGGCTTGTGCCCTAAAGAAATTTCTCCAGTAGAGACAGAAGAAGAGAAGAACCACTGCTTCAGAGTGTTTCATCTTGCCTTCAGACCAAGGGGATTATTCGATCTTTCCCCAAGTAATCCTTCTGGGATATTGTGGTCCTGCTGTCTGAGATTTCTGTTTGAAGAAGTGAACCTCTTTACCTCTCGCTTCCTACTGTTTGTACTTTTCTGGCAAGGGATTTAAAGTTACTGGTGTTCAATTCCTCCAATGTTCTCTCAAAATACAAACAAAGGAATCATCCAGGTTTTTAGAAGTCCTACTCATAAAAGCCATTTTTCTTACTGGTGCAGCTTTGCCTTCTCATCCTCTGGTTATGGTTTTGAGATCAGTTGGGACACTGAACCTTTATAATTGGATTTAACCTCTTTTTTTTTTTCTCTCAGTATAATAAAGTTGGTATGTTCTGAGTACCTGTCATCATGAATTAGAGGTCTTAGAGTATGACCTGTAGCTCACTGAAGCTCTTTAAAATTGTCAGAATCATTTCCATCATTTTTTTCCAAGGCATGTAGCCTTCCTGCTACTTGAGGTGCCAGAGAAAATTGCAGATGTTTTCTGGTATCAAGAAGGGAAGGATTGTTGCCCATACTGGACTTCAGGGAACTGAATGTCTTTATTGATAAGTTCGGGTTAAAAAGCTTCTGTAATATAGAGGAGTTGGTCTGGGAAATAGTCAGGTGTTACATTAAATGAACCATTATTCCTAAAATCTCTGCATACATGACAAGTCTGAATCACTGCTATTAAAAAACTAGTTTACACACCATGGAGAGCCTCTTTACTAGGACCCAGGCAGCAGTGACTGTTCACATTATGAGGAATGGAACGACCCTGTACTTGTTGTGCAGTTAGTTGATTCTTACCTCAGGAGCTGAAGTTGTAAACAACCCTTCATCAGGTTCTAACATGTTTGATTCACTGAGATTCACAGTAGTTTGAGAAATCCCGCTGTTTCTTAAGTTTACCAGAGCTCTACTTGAATCTGATATAATCAAAATATCTTCCAGTGGCTAGCATGGCAATTTCAGATTTAACTTGCTACCTGCTGACCATCAAAAATGACAGTTGGCTGGAATCAAGGCCATGATTTTCCTCTTGATATTCGCAACTCTTGTTAGTGTAGTAGAACAAAGTGACCATCAGATATTAAAGTATCATTTTAGGGAAAGCTCAAAAGAACACTTCCTCAGATCACTCCCAAATCGCATAATTTACTTCAGTCATGTATGATCACATGTACTGTAATACGTTTGGGTAGCTTTTTCCTTTGCTTAAACACTTATTTATATTAATGCCACATAGGTTCAGTGACAAGACCATGTCTTGCCAAAATCCCAAAATATGGGACAGCATAATGCAACTGCAGAGCCTGTTTATAACTCTTGTTTGTTGTCGAACACCAGAACAGTCACCACACAGTATGAACATGTTGTACACCACTAGATTAACACATCTTATTGACTTTATTGCCTTGCTTCATAACAGAAGTAACAGTAAACAAATGCTGTCTTCTGTGTCAACTACAAATTATGGCTATTCTCAATTCCATTGGGCCAAATTCCTGTCTAGCTATGCCTCACAGGGACCCAAATACTTTTTACTTCTGTGTATTCAGAGCTTACCTTCTGTGTGTCAGCCTGTACCTAGCCGTGCCAGACTTGGCCAGCCTGAGTGCTAAATGTTCTTTAAAGATCAATGTTTCTGTTCACTGGTGACAGTTTTTTGCAGGTAAAGCCTATGCTATAATGACAATGACATATTTAAATATGTAGGATTTACTTTTCTCCATGAAGTCAGTGTGCTACTGGCAGAGTAGCTGGGGTACTGAACCTGACAAGTGTTCTCCTGTTCTCTCTTTGTTCTGCTCTTGCCCTCCCTAACAGGATTGTGTGTAAGCACCATCTGACACTTCTAATTAAAGGTTTTCTGAGACTAACAGAGTCACAGAATGTTAGAGATTGGAA